>NC_139512.1:80304305-80501805 GCF_947247035.1 Vipera ursinii
GAAAAGAAATTAATTATTGAAAAATCAAAAAAAAAAGAATATTTCTGCTTCTATTAAATTGTTCTTAAAATTCTTTAAAGAATTGAATATATTGGTACAATTGCAAGCTAATAAAAACATGCACACACATTTTCTTGGGTATTATTTTATTTGTACTTATAATGATTCTGTATGGTTATAATTATCAATCAATTATCTTCAAAACATGTTAGCATAAGGTACCAACTTCCAGTTGATATTCTTGACATGAAGGGAATGAGAAGACAAGGATGACAGTTTATATATTTAGTTCTAGGGAACGCAAGTATACCTATATTATATATGGGTTTGTAGCCTATTTTAAATTATTTAATAAAAGTTGACTTCCGCTGGCGGTGCGGCGCCGAAGACAGCCTCCCCTGGCTGCCCGCGGCTCAGCTGTTTGTTTTTTCGCCCGAAACAGCGCCGATCAGCTGTTCGGGCGAAATTGAAGCCCCCTCCTCGGGAGAAGAGGAGGGGGTGAGGCCCCAGGTAGGGGTAGAGTTCTCTGAGGCCGCCTGAGCTTTGAGCTTGGGCGGCTGAAGGATCGAACTCCCCCGAAGCCTGGGTTGCTCCCAGCTGGCCGTCGTCTCTGCTCCGAACTTCCTGGAGCAGAGCCAGGCGTCTGCGAACCATCCCTGCCTGAAGAAAGGACTATGATTTAAAGGAGCAGGCAGAGCGGTACAAGAGGAAAAGGTGGAGAGATGAAGAGGATTATTTTATTTTACTCTCAAGCTTGATGGACTATGCTTAAAACTTAAAGTGAAAGTGCGTCACAATTGTAAGTAAAAGATGGCGGCTAAACCTCCCCCTAGAACTTTTCGGAGTGCTGGAAATTCTCCGGTGCAACAACAATCATTACTGCAGGCGTTGCATTCTCCTGATGTATTGACATCGAAGGATCTTGAAAAACATACCCAGTTAATTTTGGAGTCAATGGGTGTTAAATTTGCACAGATGGAGGAGAAATTGGAGAAATTGGAGCAGAGAATGGAAGAAAGGATGGAGCAGAAACTTAGAGAGATGAAGGTAGACATTTTGTCCTCAGTGCATAAAGTAGCTAAATGTGTGGAGGTGCTGGATGATCAAGTGGAAGACTTGACTCAAAAGAATGCTATATTAGAAGCAAAAGTATTGGAAATTGAAGATTTAAAAGACAAAATGGATAGCGAACAGAGTTTGGCTCAATTTTACCAGATGCAGTTTGCTGTTAGAATTAGAGGCCTAAAAGAGAATATTAAGGAAGATTTAAAGCAGCTGGTTTCTGAGGCTTTTGAGGGGGTATTGAACCATCCAGCATCTGAAATAAAACAAGGCATGGACAAAGTGTTTCGTGTGAATTCGTGGATTGCTAAGCAGAGAAAGTTGCCTAGAGATGTGGTGGTTTATTTTGTAAAAAGGGAAATTAGAGATGAAGTTATACAAGCTGCCTATGATACTAAAGTTGTGATTGCTGGTCAAGAAGTTTTGGTTCTAAAAGAAATTCCTCCAAAGATTTTAAAGAGAAGGAAGGACTTTATATTTCTTGTGCAAGAGCTCAAGCAAAGAGATATAAGGTTCAGATGGGAGATCCCAGCTGGGTTGAGCTTCATGTATGATGGCAAAAGGTACTGTTTGGGTACTGTGAAGCAAGCGCATGATTTTTACAACAATGTTTTAAAAGCAACCCCATCAACACTTCTGGAAGCTGCAGAGGGATCTGGAGAAGGAGAACATCAAGAGGATGAAGATGGACAGATAGACGAGAAGGGTACAGGAGGAGATCAAGCTGCAACTCTTTTGGATGATCCTAGAGAACAGAGGGTGACGCGTGCTGCCTTAAAACGCTCAAAAAAGATTAAAAAATAAGACCAGTAGAAATCTATGGAACTTCCACAATATACTTATAGTCAAGTGGTAGTTGTGTTTTTAAGAGTTTTGGGATGATATGTATGGTAACAGAATGTTCAATTTGGAATTAATGGACAATTTACTACAGAGGAAGAGGAAGAAAGTTTTGTGGGTTAATGCGGGTTAATTTGTGTAAGAACTATCTATTATAGCCTATTTTGGCTAGAGAGGTTAATAGGGATAGGTGCTTGTGATGTGTAAGTGAGAATATGTTTAGGTAATAGTGAATTGTGGAAGAACATAGATGGGAATGATGCTAGTTTTCTTTTATTTTAGTTCTTTATACATATTTAGTATTGTTAAGGATTGGTTTACTCTATATAAGCTAGAGAGTGATGGATTTTAGAGTTTATAATTGTTAGTATATGATTGTTTATGATTGCTTTTTAGATATATACCTTGTATTTTGCTCTGGGAAGTCGGGGGGGGAGGGGGGGAGGAGGGGAAGTAGAGGGGTGGGAGGCAGGGGAGGGAGGAGGGAGAGGGGGAGGGGGGGAGATAGGGGGGAGGTAGGGAGGGGAGGAGGGAGGGGGAAGGGGGGTTTTTCAAAGGAAAATTGTATTTTAAAACTTTTCAATAAAATAAAAAATAAAAGTTCACTTGATTATTTAAATGTTAACAAAATGATTGTGCTATTCTGAATCTTTCCAACTAGCTGCATTGCAACAGAAAGATATAAAACAAAAGAATTTCTAAAGCAATATGTTATGGTAAGATCAAAAGCATTGAATCCTTTAGATATAAACAGATAATGCTTCAATTTTTAAGGGAAGAGGGGGAGAAAAAGAACTTCTGCAAGAAAAATTGTAGACAGCAGGCCTGCTTTAGATGAGTTGGGAAGTATCTAGGATAACCTTTTTTAATTTGGATCCTACCTGCCATTTTAGACTATAATTGTCATCAGCCAATTAGCGAACCAGCTCAGCAACAAAGTTCTTGGCTATATTAGACAGAGCTGGTATTAAAATGTAGTTCGGGAAGAGACCACATTATATATCTATATCATTCAATGTAACTTTTTCCTGAAGATTTTACACTGGACACACTGAAAGAGGATGCAATGTTCGTAAGCTGCCCAAAGTAACCTATAGGCAAGATGGTTGGCAGACAAATCTAATTAATAAATAAAGAGGAGAGGTAGGCCTTGTAGATGCTGAAAAACCACCAGATTTATTATAGCATAAATTTTGATGCTATAATTAGCATTTATTATTTGATTTCCATAAAGGTTATTCACTCTTCTAAGTATTCAAAGAACAGATGTGCACAAGTATAAGATTAGACCTGGTTTGTTCCAGTCACTTTTTATAAGACCAGATTGACAAGGTTTTGTATAGTATGAAAATTTGTGTTTATCATACTGAGAATATATTTCATACAATCAAAGTTAAAAAGTCTCTCCACTAGTCCTTGATCCAACAGGAAACTATACAGGCATAACTAAACACTAACACCCTCTCCTTAATTATATCTACCTGTTCCATGAGGTCTGTCAGGAGGGGCCTGTTTAAGTCCTGTCTGCTACTGTTGTTCCATCTGATGAGATCTAATTACACTGTATGTATTATGCTGGTCCATTGTCCTGTGATTTTATTTATATTTGTGTTCAACTGAGTTTTCACTTTTTGTTTGTTTTAACTAGTGGTTGTACATCACTCAGAAACACATTTAAGAGATGGGTGGCCATATAGATCTGATGAGAGACACCAAAATAATTTGTTGACCCAGAGACTTCTTGTTTGGTGGCCGACGGGACGACTGGGAAAAGCCGGCGCTCCGGCTTTCCAGTCTGGTTTCTCTTCACCCAGCAACCCTTAAAGGGTTGGAAATTTTCCCTGGAGGGGCAATGAAGGAGGGACCCTCCAGGAGCTCAGATCAGGTGGCGGCCGATCGGAGCATACTGAAGACCCCACTGAAAAGGCAGAGGAAAGGCTGCTGGGTGAGCCAAGGCAGCCCTAGTCATCTCCAGAAGGAAGGGAAGGGGAAGTGCTCTTTTTCAAGAATATCGAAGATTGATAAATAAGCCAAGGAGGACATCTAGTGGCAGAAGAAGAAACAACAGTACTAATGAATAGTGAGAAATGGGGGGAAAAAATGCTTTTATAACAGTGACCTTGGAGGAGACACCTGCAAATAAAAGTGCCCTGTTGTGAGATTGCAAGGGAAAAGACTTTTTAAAGTTACTTCTGTTGATTTTGGCTAAACTCAAACAGATACTGTTTTGGCCTTAAACTGTAAGCTGTAAAATGAGTTCATCAAACCTTACCAGACTTATGAAGAAAACCTCTAGTCCAACAACAAAGGGATCTATTGAAGCAATGTTGCAACATGAGAAAATAAGCACTTCTCAAACTGTTTCAAGAGATGATGCAAAGAAATCATGAAGAGACACAAAAAAAACCATGAAGAGATACAAAGTAAACTTGAGAAAGTAAGTGAAGAAATCCTGGATATAAAGGAAAAAAATTGAAGCTCAAAATCAAATGATAATTAAAAATGAACAGAGAACATAGAAAGTCGGAGAAAGATCAGACAACAACAATAAAAAGATAGAAAAGTTATTACAAGAAAAAGAAAAATTAGAGAATGCAATTAAGATCCTAGAAATGGAAAAAGCAGAACACTATTTAAGATTTCAAAATATTCCTGAGGATAGAGAAGAAAATATAACAGTGGTGATTATTGACATCCTGGAAGAGCCTTTAAAGGCAGATAGAGAAGAAATTCAATTAGAGGTTGATGAAATATTCCGCATGAACTCAAGAAGAAATAAAATGCCAAGAGACGTACATGTATGGTTCATAAAGAAGACAACAAGAGATGTACTACAGAAAGTTAGAGATGAGCCAATACAATATAAAAATAAAGAAATTGTGGTTTTAAAGCAGATACCCAAGAGAGTAAGAGATATTCAAAGACATTATCATTTCCTGACTACAAAGCTGATTGCCAAAGGCATAAACTTCAGATGGCTGATGCTGGAAGGCATTTTAATAAATTGGAACAATACAAGATATTGATTGGATTCGGTCTGGAAAGCAGAAAATTTTGAAGTAAAGAATAGAGCAATTCTAGATGAAGGAGTGAAGCAAAGACAAGTGGAGAGTAAGGAGCAGAAGCAAATGGAAGAGATGATTAAAGGAGCAACTGCACAAACAGGAGAACAGAAAGAAAAAGATGATCAAGAGGGTGAAGGTAAAGGACCTGCCAGAGAACAGAGGGCTACTAGATTGACTAGACCTAAATATAAATAATGGAAATGGAAATGGAGAAAGAAAATGGAATCTTTTCAGTAAATATAAATGGACTAAATTTCCCAACCAAAAGAAATAAAGTTTTTAGGAAGTTACAGAAATTGAATATAATTTGTCTACAAGAAATACATATAAAAGAACAACATCATAAATTATTGGAATATCCAAAAATTGGGAAACTTTACTATGCATCAGCACATCAGAAAAAAAGAGGGGTCGGTGTATATATTAAAGAGACAATAGATTCTAAATTGGTATATTCCAATAAAGAAGGAAGAATCTTAATGGTAGAAATATATCTGTACCAAAAGCAAACACTGCTAGTGGCAATTTATGCACCAAACAACAATTAAGAAGAATTTTATAAAAACCTACATAGAAAAATAATAGAAATGGAGTACCAAAATATCTGTTTAGTAGGAGACTTCAACACAATAACAGATGGAAAAATTGACTATGAAAGTAATAAAACTGGAAGAAGAAGGTTACCTAAGACATTTTTTTGATATGGCGGAGGAAATTGGAATCCAAGACATCTGGAGGGAGATTAATCCACAAAAACTGCAATACACCTTTTATTCAAATAGCCAAAAATCTTGGTCAAGGATTGATATGATTTGGATGACTGCTGTTGTGAGAATGAACATACAGGATATTGAGATAGAAATAGGCACATGGGCAGATCATAACCCTCTGAAAGTGACCTGGAAAGGAATACAAAAAAGACCAAGATGGACCTTAAATCAATCCATATTAAAAGAAAAAGAATTCATAGAGTTAGCAAAAAAAGAAATGGAATGGATTTTTTCTTCAAAGAAAATAAAAAAGAAGATACAACAGTACAAAATGTATGGGATACAGCTAAATCATATTTTAGAGGGATAGATATAACATATATGGCAAGGAAAAATAAACAGAGAAAACAGCATTATGTATTATTAAAAGGAAAATTTGGAAAGTTAGAATCAGAACTACAAAAAAAAATCCACAAAAAAGACTTTGAAAAGAGAAATGGACATAATAAAACATAAACTAAATCTGTTGGATTCAGAAAAAGTGGCAGAACAAATAAAGAGAGCGGAACAAAACATTTTTAAAAATGTCAATAAACTGGGAAGATGGTTAGCTTATAAACTTAAAAAACAGAAAGAGAAGAAAATGATACATAACTTACTAGATGGGAAAGGTCATTTACAACATAAAAATGAAGAAATAAAAAAGATAATCAAAGAATACTATACGGAATTGTACGATAAGGAGGAAACTTCAAGAGAAAGAACTGTAAAATATCTGGAAGAAAATAATCTTCCAAAGATCTCAGAGATATTTAAAGCTATGTTAGATGAAAGGGTTACAATGATGGAAATATCAGAGGCAATAAAAAGACCAAAAAAAAAAAATGGGAAAACACCAGGTCCAGATGGGCTTCTGGTGGAGCTATATAAGAATCTCCAAGAGATACTAAGTGAACCGCTGAAAGATGTTTGCAATGGACTTTTATTAGAAGCTAGCCTTCCATCTACATGGATGGAAGCAAATATTACTCTAATACCAAAAGAAGACTCGAATTTGACTCAGATTAAGAACAATAGACCAATTTCACTGCTCAATGTGGATTATAAAAATTTTACTTCAATAATGGCTGAGAGACTGAAAAAATACTGTCGAATGTATACATCCAGATCAAAATGGCTTTTTACCAAAGAGACAAATTAAAAACAACCTAAGAGTGATAATAGTGATAATAGACGTATTAAAATATTATGAGCTACACCCAGGGAAATAATTGGCACTAATATTCTTAGATGCCCAAAAGGCATTTGATAATATCTCCTGGCAATTTATGATTCACCAACTACACATAATGGACTTTGGACAGAATTTCAAAAATATGATAAAAACAATATATAATAAACAGACAGCCAAAGTGATTGTGAATGGAGATTGTACTGAGAGCTATGAGATAAGAAAAGGCACAAGGCAAGGATGCCCATTATCCCCTCTGTTATTCATCTTCACCTTGGAAGTTTTAAATAGAAATATTAGACAAGATACAGAAATTAAAGGGTTGGCGATAAAGGGTGAAACATATAAATTACAAGCATTTGCTGATGATTTAGTATTTATTTTGGAAGAACCTCTGAAGATGATTCCTAAATTGTGGGGAAAGATAGAACAGTATGGAGAAATAGCGGGATTAAAAATAAATAAAGAAAAAACCAAGGTAATAGTAAAGAATCTTAAAAAGGTAAAGGTTCCCCCACACATGTGTGCTAGTTGTTTCCAACTCTAGGGGCTGATGCTCATCTCCGTTTCAAAGCCGAAGAGCCAGCGCTTGTCCGAGGTCATGTGGCCGGCATGACTAGATGCCAAAGGCACACGGAACGCTGTTACCTTCCCACCGTAGTGGTCCCTATTTTTCTACTTGCATTTTTACATGCTTTCGAACTGCTAGGTTGGCAGAAGCTGGGAGAAGTAACAGGCGCTCTGTTATGCGACACTCGGGATTCAACCCGCCAAACTGCCAACCTTCTGATCAACTGCCGACCTTCTGATCAACAAGAATTTGCAATTGTCAATACTAGGAAGAATTGCTACAGTTAAAATGAATATATTGCCGAAGATTTTATTTTTATTCCAAACAATTCCAATAAAACTTGAGAAAAAAATCTTCCAAGATTTAAATTCATTAATTTTGAAGTTTGTTTGGCAAGGAAAGAAAGCTAGAATAAAGATGAAAACGTTGCAAGATGCTAAGGAAAATTGAGGTTTTGGGCTACCTGATTGGGCTTTGTACTATCAAGCATCTGTATTAACATGCGTGAAAGAATGGATAACTCTCAGGAATAAAAGGTTGTTATATTTGGCGGGACATGACTTACAATTGGGGTGGCACGCTTTTTTGTGGTATGGGAAAAATAAAATTTATATGTATTTCTAAAATCACTATATTAGAAATGTTTTGATAACAGTACAGGAAAAAGTTAAAACTAAAATATATGTAAAAAATTCCAGGGTGGCTGTCAATGATGGAAGCTCTTTTACATCCAAACTTGGTAGACTTTGAAAAAATTTGGACATATAGAAATATTCTAAATACTGATGGGACATTAAAATCGAGACAAGAACTGGAAAATCAGGGTATCAACCTGTTGTGGTGGGCACAGCTACAAATGCAAAATAGATACGAAAAAGATGTGAAACTGTATGGGTTTTATAAAGAACAAACTGTATTTGATAAGATATTGTTAACCTCTGATGAGAAATTAATCAAGAAAATGCAGTGCTTTTTTTGTAAAAGAAAAAGGTGCCGGAACTCACACATGTCATACAACCCGCCTTGCCTACCCTACAAGGTTCCATCCAAAAATGGTGCCGGAACTCTGTTCTGAGCGTTCTATGAGAAAAAAAAAGCCCTGAGAAAATGTATAATTTTTTGTTAATTTTGGAGATGGAAAGTGAACAAACCAAAGAAACAATGACAAGGTGGGGAAAAAAATTTGGTTATAATATAGAACTAGAAAAATGGCAAAAATTATGGGAGAGAAATTATAAATTGACAATGTCAACTTCGTATAAAGAAAATCTATATAAAATGTTTTATAGATGGCACTTGCCACCAGCAAGATTAGCAAAAATGTTTAAAAATATGTCAGATAGATGTTGGAAATGTAAACATAACTCAGGCACGTATTATCATATCTGGTGGACATGTGGTAAAGCAAAGGCTTATTGGAAAAAATACATGCCTGGTTAGAAAAAATGTTGGGAGAACATGTAGAATTTAATCCTCAACTTTTTCTATTAGGTATGATACCAGAAAAGATTAATAAACAAAGTTTATATTTGGTTCTACACATCACAATAGCAGCAAGAATAGCCTTCATACAACACTGGAAAAATGAAGGAGTACCACCAGAGGAAGAAGTAATTAAAAAAAATATTGGAATGCGCAGAAATGGACAGATTAACTATGAGATTGAAAGATAAAGAAGAAACAGAATACTACCAAACCTGGGAGTCATTCTACATATGGCTAGAGGAAAGAACCAAGGATTAGAATTTGACTATGTATTAGCACTTTTGAATACAGACTGCACGCTGGTTGAAAAACTAACATATGTAAGGGAAAAAAAACTAATAAAATCTTTATTAAAAAAAAAAGAATTTGTTGACCCAGTTGTGAACTCCATCCCATCAGGGCATTAGGCTTGCAAATGGTGCTGTTATTTTTTAGGTGCACAGAGTGTTGTAAGGATTGAAATTAGTGGACTCTCCGATATTTGCTTTTTTTTTCTCCCTCCTATAGCATCACTAGCTGGCAGAAAGAAACAAAAATATCCATCAAAGATTCTTCTTAAAAATGGATCTGTAACTTATGGAGAAAATTAATTTTGATACATGACTACACTACCAATTTTAGAAATCTATCGTCATTATATTGGGTGAAGGTGTGTCTAATACACAAATAAAAGTGTGTAGAAAAATGACATTTTAAAAGTAATATCGAGATAACAGGATCATTTTTGTAATTCACACTGATGAGGAAAAAGGTCAAAATGAATTAAAGTTGGAAAAAATAAGTAATCCAATACTGCCTTCCTTAAAGAACTCCTATTTATCCTAAGCTCAGTTTCCTATTAACTGGAATCTTATTATTGTTTTGAGTTTGTTAAACTTGAAATGCAAAGTATCCAGATTAGACTTAGTTAAAATTAAGAAGTATTATATTCACTATCTTCGATATTCCTGTTACTTGGATTACCTTGATTGCCTTGCCTCTTAATACCAAGTTAGCCAGAATTGGCATATTTAACATGTAACGAGCACAGTTCATCTCAGTTTAGTTATACCAGGGGTGTCAAACTCAATTTCATTGAGGGCCACATCAGCATTGCAGTTGCCCTCAAGGGGCCGGGTGGCCGTGGCCTACTGGGTGGGCATGGCTAGAGTGCATATAGCCTACTAGGTGAGCATGGCCAGCTCTACATCGTTCGCATCAAGGGTGCCTATGGGGGCATGGGCAGGAGTGGGACAGATCTGAGGGTCTCTGGCAGGAGGAGGGTCTCTGGGCCAGGGCCAAGGCAGCGGGAGCTGTTCCCTCACTGTTTCCAGGATGGCTTCGCGGGCCGCATGAAACCACTTCGCGGGCCGGATCCGGCCCCCGGGCCTTGTGTTTGACATGTCTGAGTTATACTTTGAAGCCCCTTATTTTAAACAGCAAAGTGCATTTGCTGTGATAGTCACAATGTATTGACTTTCATCTAATCCACTATTTATACATTCACTTCATTTTATTATCTTGATGGGAAAAGCTAAGATCCATAAAACATGTTATGATTTATTATGTGTATGACGGGAGGAGACATAATCCATAAAACATGTTTTATTAAATTTTTGTACCTCTTGAAAGTCCTGTGGCACTAGGCACTCTGTATGTTTATGCATTTTGTCTTACAGGCCACTTCTAATTAAAAGACAGCAAACTCCACCCTTGAGCATTGTGAACTATTTACCATTTTAAAGAAACAGATAAAATGCAGCAAAGAAATGTACAATGATATAGAGACATGGACAAACCTTTGTTTATTGAGTCTCCAACTTCTATGCAAAGCAACCATTTAGCTGGGTAATAGAAATTATGTTGCAATCAATATGCTTCAGTCTGGGTTTCTTTCATCTGCAGAGACCATAATAATACATCAAGAAAATCATACTATAAAAAAAAACCTTTTGCAATAAAAAGCATTTTTTATTCCAAATACATATTTTAGGCAGGAGTAATTATATGTTCTTTTGCTTCTAATAGATAGATTTATGCTTGCTTTTTGGAAACCTAAGAATTTTGGGGGCATGTCTATTCTAACAAGTAGCGATTTTCTCCATTGTGGGAACGTGTAGTCAGTTCTACTTCACACAAATATTGAATTTGACTTAATGTTTAATAGTGCCTCTCTATTATTCATTAAACCAAGCTATCTGTTTCAGGATTCTCTGTGAACTGAAGAAAGATGTGACTGTTTTAAGGGGCACATGCACTTTAATGAGAAAATAGAATTGTATTTTAATTATTTAATAATTATCATTATATTACAATATAATAATATAATAATTTCCATAATGGATAGTGAGTTTGGGTTGTTGATCTGTGGAAAAGGTATTTTGGGGTATTGTTTATAATTTTTATGTTTCTACTGTTGTACCCTGTCCAGAGTCATGTGACTAAGAGTATAGAAAAATCTTATAAATAAAGAAGTAATTATATAAATAAAAAATAGAAATTAAAGTCTTTATGGGGAACTTTTTTGTATATTTTTATTTTATTCAGAACAGTTAAAATACAAAATACAAAACTAAATAAAAATCCTAGAAGACATGAAGAAAAAAATACAAAACACAGAACATTAAAAAAGTGCATCAAAAAACAAATATATTATACACATTATCTCCTCTAGCTAAATACTGAATAATATATTACTACAACAATAATCAACAACCTAAGATACGCAGATGATACCACTCTAATGGCAGAAAGTGAAGAGGAACTGAAGAGTCTCTTGTTGCGAGTGAAGAAGGAGAGTGCAAAAGTTGGGTTGAAACTAAACATTAAGAAAACCAAGATCATGGCATCCGGCCCTCTCAATTCCTGGCAAATAGATGGGGAAGAAATGGAGGTAGTGACAGATTTTATTTTTCTGGGCTCCAAGATCACTGCAGATGGGGACTGCAGCCAAGAAATTAAAAGACGCTTGCTCCTGGGGAGGAAAGCCATGGCAAATCTAGACAGCACACTAAAAAGCAGAGTCATCACCCTGTCAACAAAAGTGCGTATAGTCAAGGCTATGGTCTTCCCAGTTGCAATGTATGGCAGTGAAAGTTGGACCATAAGAAAGGCTGAGCGCAAAAGAATTGAGGCCTTTGAACTCTGGTGCTGGAGAAGACTCCTGCGAGTCCCTTGGATTGCAAGGCGATCAAACCGGTCAGTCCTAGAGGAGATCAACCCTGACTGCTCTTTAGAAGGCCAGATCCTGAAGCTAAAACTCAAATACTTTGGCCACCTAATGAGGAGGAAGGACTCACTGGAGAAGAGCCTAATGCTGGGAAAGGTTGAGGGCAAGAGAAGAAGGGGACGACAGAGAATGAGGTGGCTGGATGGAGTCACTGAAGCAGTAGGCGTGAGCTTAAATGGAGCCCAGAAGATGGCAGAGGACAGGAAAGCCTGGAGGAACATTGTCCATAGGGTCGCGATGGGTCGGACACGACTTCGCAACTAACAACAACAACAACAACAACAATAATTCCCACACCTTGCAAAACAGACCTTTCCAAAGTTTTTAAACTACTAAATATATTAACAGTTTGTTGATCTATCTTCTATATGTTATATTAGTGATAAAATAGTTAACAGGAAAAAACAATAATAGTAAAACAGAACAAAATTAAAGTTTCAAAACTCTGATAACAAACTGTTACTGTAATCCACTCATAGAAAATTTACAATGGCATTTTAACTATCCTAGATCAATCCAAAAGTTATAAATAGATCATCCTAGGTCAAATATCCATGTTTCTTTCTTAATATCCTCTCTTGTCAATTGTTGTTTAATTAAATGTAGTAAATTCAGTCTCCAGAAAAGGTCTACCTTCAAGTCAGTGTGCAAACAGAAATAGTTACTAGTTAACTGTGATAAATCTATCCAGTTTCTCTCCATCTTCACAGAGGAAAAGAATTTCTTCCTAGAGAAAAGGAATTTGACTCCCTCCCTTCTAGCTGAGGTTGTAATGTTGGAGAAGTATACAAACTTAAATTTTGGAACAACAAATGAAATCGACTTGCTGGTACTTCAGCTGTGAGAGTATCCCTTTGATCTGGAACTGGATCATTTTGTGTATCTTTATCCAAAGGTAAAACTTCATATTCTACCACTCTTTGAACAAATATTAGAATAGAATAGAGTTGGAAGGGACCTTGGAGGTCTTTTAGTCTGGTCCGCCACTCAAGCAGGAGAACCTATACCATCTCAGACAAGTGACTGACCAGTCTCTTCTTAAAAACCTCCAGTGATGGAGCACCCACGACTCCTGGGAGCAAGCTATTCCACTGGTTAATTGTCCTCACTGTTAGAAACTTTCTCCTTAATTCCAGGTTGCTTCTCTCTTTGATCAGTTTCAATCATTGTTTCTTGTCCCTGCCCTCTAGTGCTTTGGAGAATAATTTGACCCCCTCTTCTTTGTGGTAGCCCTTCAAATACTGGAATACTGCTATCATGTCACCCCTATTTCTTCTTTTCTTTAGAGTAGCCGAACCCAAGTCCTGCAGCCATTCTTCATATGTTTTAGTCTCCAGGCCTTGGATCATTTTAGTTGCTCTTCTCTGAACTTTTTCCAAGGTCCCAACATCTTTTTTGTAGTATGATGAGTAAAATTGGCTGCAGTATTCCTGATGTGGTCTTACTAGGGTCTTATAAATTGGTACTAATATTTCACATGATCTTGATTCTATGCCTCTTTTTATGCAACCCAGGATTGTATTAGCTTTTTTGGCTGCTGCTGCACATTGCTGGCTCATAGTCAAGTGATCATCCACTAGGACTCCAAGGTCCCTGTCACAGTTACTGTTTTTGAGCCAGGTCTCACTTAATATGTACTTATATCTTTGATTTTTCCTGCCTAAATTAAAACATTAAAACTCATTTTGTTGGATAGAGCCCATTGTTTCAATTTGGCAAGATCTTTTTGAATCCTGAGCGTGTCTTCTGGGGTGTTAGCTATTCCTGCCAGTTTAGTGTCACCTGCAAATTTGATGAGTTCCCCTTTTTAAAGTTTGATCAAGTTTTTGTAAGAGAAATTCAGCTAAAATCTGTATATTTCCCCACCTTTCTTTCTTAGATTTCAGGCACTTTACAACCAGTTTAATCAGTGGACCTTAATCAAGGGAAAAAAAAAACAGATAGATAGATACAGTAGATATCTACATTTCTGCATATATCCTCTACATTTCAATCCAAAATTATAAGCAAAATTCAATAGAAATAAAATCGGTTTTTTTGAAAATTCGAAAATCCAGAAAGCAGTGGTGAGAATCTAAAGTCTCTTCCCCACCACACTGAATGTTGCCGTGCTTTCCAGAACAATGTATATCCAAAGGTTATCCAGAACAACATATATCAAAGGGGAAAAAAAAAGGGGGGGAAGCAATTAGAGTCCAGCAAGGGGTTGAAATAAGTCAGAATTCCACCGCTCACCAACTTTTAAAGCGAAAAGCAAAATAAAACAATAAAGTCAAAAAGTGAAAGTTAAAATTCTGGCATGCTTAGAAAAGAAAACTGCTTGATAGGAAGGTGGATATGCCCAGTGACAAAAGTCAATCCTTTCCAGAAGGAATTGGAATCTTCAAGACCACCATTCCCCACAATTGTTGAAAAGTCATCTTGGGTCACTTCTAAGTGCTCCCATTCAAAACCAGGTAGCAGAACTGCCAAAGAACCATCTTTGGCAGTGAAATCAGCAGATCATAGGTAAGAGAAAAAAGAGACTCTTATTGTGCCAACAGCCATTTTGAAAGGGGAGCTTCATGGGGACTTTCCCCCCCCCATAAATTAACATGGACAACTTGGGGAATGCCAAGCTGTAGAAAATAATTTCTAATAGCACAGAGCAGCAACAATAGTTTATAAGTTCAACTCAAAAGGACTATTTAAAAAAAATGAAAATCAAAGGCATTCTGAAAATGAGATGGAAGGGAAACATCTGCAGCTTTTAGAAAAAATAATGATAAGCTTTGCCTTAATATTAATCTCTCTCTGTGTGTGGGTGTGCATATACACATACAGTATACATATTAGATTAGGTTAAGTTAGTTTCCAGAAATTTCTTTTTTTTTTACTTTTCTAAAGTTTTGAGAACCAAAACATTAAAACTTTAAAACACCAGGAGTTTATTCATAGCAAAACTATAGAGCTGCAGGATAAATTTTATGTGACTATAACATAGATGAGGTAGTACCAAATATTTTTTCTCCTATTGTGCTGTGCTGATTTGTAATGATTAATTTGTTCTGTTGCTTGCAAATAAATATTCATGTTCAAGTAAAGGTTGATTTGTGGATCTTGCCAGAAAAGAGTTCAAGAGTTCAGTTATTTCTGTGGCATTGTTCTTCTGATATGTGAAGGAGACACATGTTCAGGTCAAAGCCCCTCTATTTTCTATTTGCTGGAAACAATGATGTCATCTGCTCTTGTTGGAATATCTACTTACAAATTGAGTAGGCTGCTTAAGATTTTAGTTGATGTAATCCAGTTAGTAGAAGTTCATTGGCCAAGGGGATTAATATATTTTAGAGGGGACAAAACTGCTAGATAAGATCAGCCTTGTCCCTTTTTTTTCCAAGAGAAGAACCCAAAGGATCGTTTGCCTTCAGCTGAAGCTTCAGTCAGAGCATAGACCAAAGTGTCTTTTGAGACTGTTCCATGTAGAGTTGGCACATATGCTTCTAACCAGAAAAAATAAAGCAGCACAAAGTGAGGCAGTCCATGAGCTCTGCTTCAATAGTTGTGATCTGGGTATTGAAGGCCACATAGGATGTACTTTGTAATAGATGAAACATGGTTTTTGTACTACTGTTGCACTGGCTAACTAACATGGGTTTTCTTGTATTTTAAATTTGCTTTTATATTGTATTGCTACTAATTTCCCATAAGCCTTAATCTTCAAGAAAAGCCTCTCTTTCAGAAACCAGGACTGGCAGGAGATCAGGTTTTTTGGGGTTTTTTAGCTGTTCTGAAGTCTCCATGAACAAAGAAAATGGTCAAGCTCAACCTTGGGAAGTGCTGAGAAGGTATCTTACCCTTACCTGTGTGGATGTTTTTCCTTTGCATTCCCCCCCCCCTTTTATTCAGAATCCAATGCTCTTTTCTATGGCTATGATCACATATTATTGGATGCTTTCAGTGATGCAGATGGCTATTTCTAAACCAATCAATTTTAGCTTTAAAGTTCTTTGTTTTGCTAACTCTAAAAATAAGTGTAATCAATTTCTCCAGGTTTCTGCTTTTCATAGAGAGACACCCTAATAAATTGCTTTTGGTTGTTTCCAACAGACTTGATTGTCTATTGGAAAAGTAAACTGAGGCAGAACCAGAGACAGCCAGATTTGGCCAATAGTGTTGAGGGGAAACATGTCCTGGTATGAAGCAACTCATTGAAGCAGGTCATCCTTTTTGCACAGGTCTAGAAGAACTGTAGTTATAAGAAGTGGCACGGTGTCAGTCTTTTCTTCAGAATGGTCCAGAGGTCTGAATTTATTCATATTAGATATATATGTAACAACTAGGTGCAAGTCTGCAAAAACGTGCTTATCAGCATTTTACAAGCAGCTGTGATAAAGGGACCCTTTATTAATTTAAATTTCACTTCTATTTTCAATGAGTATTCTTATGATGTTACATTACTGTTTAATGTAGAGGTGAGTGGTTTTTATTCTGCACATCACTAAACAATTGAGGGCAACCATTTGAAATATTTCAGATAAAGATTTCTTTGAGGTAATAGTAATTTCCTGGTTTGCTCAGTTGCAAATTTCCACCAAGGTCTTACTATTCTGATTATGATAGCCTGTCCGGTCTTGATATCACGCAGTTTGTAATTTTCTTTCTAACTCATCAAAGAAGTGGCCCTGTGATGCAGGAAATTTTAAGATATATGTATTTTTTCAATTCCTTTTCATTTTTCATACTTAGAAATTTGAATATAAAAATTCAGGAAAATATATTTGCACTGTATTGTATATTCAGTTTGGTTGTTTTCAGATTGCTAGCTTCCTGGTCATTTAACAAGAAAGATAAGGTTTTGAGGATTACCTTTGGAATCTTCCACAATATATGAGGTTCATTATTAAGCTATTGACCTGCTCCATATCTTAACATAAGAGTCATTTAGCTTAATGGGTATGTAAGACTTTGTTAGGTAATGGCTAACCTACACATTTTCTGTTTCTTTTTATTTTGTTCAGGAAAGCGTTTGAGAGTAATGTCTTTATTTCTTTTATTAACACCTACTTAAGAAACCTTAATGTTCTTAACGTTAATTTTATGCTAAGAACCACAGCAGTTCTTCAGCAGTGTGTTTAGAACCATACCTATTATTTTCAGCAATGAGACTAGAGGGATCCTATATACCACAAATATAATGACTGTTTGGTTTTAAGTGGTGAAGAAAAATGATAGTTTTGAGTTATTTGGAAGAAAACTGTGATATATTTGAAGAAGAATGTGGAGGTGGAGAGGAAGAAAGGAAGAGGAGCTATAATAAGCTCAGCTGATTTGCTAATTTTTGTCATAGAAAATCTATTAATCGAAGCAAAAATATTACTGTAAATATTCCTTCCATTGCATCTGATAAAGCTGACACGGACTACTAATAATCTTTTCAAATAAGTTGAATGGGAAAAGTATTAAAGATTTGCCATAGAAGTTCTCGAAACAACTGAAATTAAATAAGTGACATATCAGCTATACCCTAGAAGTAGCAGACATTAGTGTAATTTCTCTGCCAAATACTAACAAGACCTCTCAATCCTGCCAAAATGTGATGGATTCAAACTGTGCACAATATAATTTACATTGCATTTACATATTTAATCCTTATTTTCCTATTTTCCACTTTATTAATATTAAAGGAATCTGTAGAATAAGCCAAAATGTATGAGCTGGAGTCACTTTCAACATATTGCACTTCAAGCCAGTGATGGGATTCAGCTGGTTCACACTAGTTCAGCAGAACCAGTAGCTAATTTTTGTTGAGTTTGGAGAACCGGCTGAATGCACACCATTTCCAGAAGTCTGTTCTAGGCCTCGGAGGTCCAGGCCTGCATCCACTCAGAGAAACAGTTGTTCAGGCATTTGAATCCCACCACTGCTTCAAGTATAATAGAGATTGAAGCCCACACATCTTTTAAAATGTCTAGTAAATTCAAGACTCTTTTCTTGAATTATATCTGAAGAGGATGTAATACTAATTTAGCATTCTTTAGGATCTTAGCCCATTGGTTTATTAAAACAGGATTCTAGATCATTGATTCAATAATCCAAACTTTTTAGATGTGTTTTAATACATATTTTAAATTTGTTTTAGTAACCTTGGTTGTTTCATTGGATCCTGAGAAAGACTGAGATTTTCCCTTTAAATTTGTGGAAAGGATTAAAATTTGATACTGCAATGCTTTAGCTAACATTTATTATAAATGAAATTATTTCTTTACCTATTAGGAAGCTATGTGGAAATTGACAGGGATGTTTTATTTCCTTTTTTTTCTTAACTTTTTTTTTCCCTGCCGGAGACAAGGATGGGCTCTGGCACAAGACTGAAAGCTTGGAAGATAAAACATCTGGTACCAGTGACCAACCTAGATTGGATCCTGCAATAAAATTGATCCATAAAACACTATAATGAAAAAAAAGGAAAACATTATTTGAAATAAATCTCTGCTTTTTTCTGCAGGAATTATTTGATATGAATTCCTTCCACAGTAGATGATGTGAATTCTGAAAAGGTTTATACAACCTTCACTTGTATTCCTGTAACAAAAATGCTGTAAAATGCCATATTACTTAAATATTTCAAGATCACAGAAGGCCAAATAATATATTTTTTTTCCTTTCCTAATAAGGAACATCAATGATGCCCTTTAAAAAATGAAATAGAAAAGAACAAAAAGAAATGCAATAAAAAGTAATGTTCCTTAATTCTCTTTCATTTAATGCATTGATTATAATATATATGTTTTTTTTTTTAATTTTATTTGTATACCGCCCTTCTCCCGAAGGACTCAGGGTGGTGAACAGGGCAAACATATAAAAATACAAGAATACAAAAATTAAAAAGAATTAAACAAGATGCCCAAGCTTAAAACAGTAGATTAAAATACTTTAAAATGACAATAAAACCCAAACCCATCACCCATCAGGCCAGGCCGGCTTGTTCAAACAAGTAAGTCTTCAGATCGCGTAGGAAGGAGCGAAGGTCGGGCGCCATGTGATATATAAGCTTTGCATGTAACAACATATTTGATCAATATCTGGAGTGAGTTAAAGAAATCAGTTTGTCTGTAGTCAGTGCATTTTTTCTAAAAAAAAAAAAAAAGGTGCCGGAACTCAGAGGTGCTGTCACTGGGAGCGATGCCGGTGTCTTGCTACAGCGTCGCCACCCATCCTTTGCACCCCCTCCCCTGAGGCTTGGAGCATCATATATTGTTATGTATATACTAGGTTAATTATTTAAAGACTGAAGTGCAACATAACTAGATTCTAAATAATCTATTTTTCAAAACACACAACAGTCCAAACAGTAAAAGTAAAGTCCAAATTAAGAATATTTCATTCTTAAGAATTGTTTATTTTAAAGTGGTTTAGTTGTAGATGGTTATAGATTTAAAATAGTTTTCAAAGATACTATTTTTTTCTATCATCAGCTAAATTAGACATATTACATTGAGAAAAATGTTTCTCATTTCTTTCCTGTTACCTTTATTGATTTCATTGCAGAGATGTTAACATAGGAAATAGATTATTTTGTTATCTAATTTTACCTTCCAAAAGACAGAAGGAGATGAAAAATGCTTTTCAGGTTCTTTCCTGTTGGCTTTTTTGAATTAGCTGTTTTAGATTCTAAAAGTTTAGTTCCTAAAGAAGTAACCTGGTAAATATTTTTAATGTCCTCCTCTAGTGCAGGGTAGGCAACCTTGGCTCTTTTATGAGTCAAGGACTTCAACTCCCAGAATTCCTGAGCCAGCATGGCTCAGCTTGGAAACCTCTCTCTTTCCCCTCAGTGTGGCTCACCCAGGATTTCTGAGAGTTGAAGTCCACGAGTCGTAAAAAAGAGTCAAGATTGCCTACTCCTAAAGCCAATAGAGGGAGGGGGTTTTTTGCAAAAAAAAGGTGCCAGAACACCATTCTGTGCGTTCTATGAGAAAAAAACAACCCCTGTCTGTAGTTATACAGAGAAAGGAAGACTGGAAGTTCCTAAAGTGAAATATTAAATTCAAGATTAAAAGAAAGAAAGAACAAAACATGATAATATATATGTAATACATTGGGCAAGAAAACGGAGATGATTTTTTATTTCCTCATTCTGGGATCTGTGTTTGTTTTTAATTCATTTTTCTTTTAAACATCCCAGTCCCAGTGGGAACTAACATCCTAGAATTTTCTGGGTGTCTTCCATATAAATACTAACTCCTTATGAGCCTGCTTAGCTTTTTCAAGATCAGCTAAGGTCAGCTACACATGACTCTTGCTGTGATACTTCATTATGATCATTTTAATTCCAATAAACACTTCTCATAAGATGCACAAAAGAACTGTACAAGATATAGCTGCATCAGGAACATATCTGTCTCCAAGGAGAAAATGCACGAGTTCCACATTAAAATGTTTATAAAAGAAAGCTGAAAACATGTTGCACATTGGCTGAAGAATAACAGAGAAAATAGCTGAAGGTGACAGTTGCAGAAGGATTGCTGTCAACCAACTGGATATCAGTTTTCCAGCAGATTTCTAAATGCAGGGAGAAATCTAAAATACAAAAACATATTAATAAATCTGCCAGTATCTGTTCATACATATTAGCACTTGAGCTTATGTTTCTTATTTTTTTATGGCCATAATAGCACAAGGGGCAAAAATATAAAAAACAAAATAAGTATTTGATGTGACTAGTGCTTTGAAATATTTTATGCATCCATATCTTGTTTTCTGCTTTTTGTTTATCTTTCTCAGCATGCTTAATTTATAGCTAGATATTTTGACTTAGGCAACATCTTTTTTAAACAAATTATGTACATCCCAGTTAAATTTAAAATGTAGACATTTTATTTAACCACTGTTATTTATGTAATATTATTTGGCTGGGAGCTGGCCTTTCTTCTTCTTTAGATACATTTTGAGGAATGGGGTATTTATGATTACGTTTTAGGCACTTTTTCCTTCCCTTCTGACTTTTGTCTGGAGACCTCAGGGTGAGGTTTTAATTGATGTACCCATACACACATACACACAGAAAAATTCCAGAAAATTTCATTGACATTTCTTTTTAAGTTGCGAAAGAAATGAAAAATGTTGAAGTTGATAAACTATTCACTTTAGAAAGGTCATGAAAAAATAAAACAAAGCCAAGAGAACATGACCTACACACTAGATAAAATTAAAACAAAACAATTATGGAAGGGGTTTGCTTTAATACTGATGCATCATAACCCAGTCCATTTAAGTATATTTAAACATACTGGTTTCACTTTGGAAATTAAGGACATAGTTTCACCATACAATTGCCTGACAGACAATAGTAACATCTTGAAATACAATGCCTTATTTTTATTTTATGTGGGGGCATTGTGATAGTGGTGGTCCCATTTTTTTTATTTTACAAGTTTATTCATCCATTCTTCCATTAAGAAGTTCCATTAAACTATGAGGAATGTTTAGTTGGGTAAAGTGAGAAGAAGTGAAAATAAACTTCATTATGACTTGCAAAGACTACTGTTTTCTATTTAGGGATTCTTAAAACTAGACATGCATTTTACGTGCATTATTCCAAGTTGTGCATTTTATTGCTGCTCCTCTAATGTGTTTTTCTATGCACATTTCAATAATTCAAGCATTTTATATGCATATTTTCTTAATACACTTAAATGACATTTTAGTTACAAACTATATTTTATAATTCAGAAAAATACAAATTTTACTATATACTTGTGTTGTATATTCTTGCATATCTCATGAAATGCTAATGGTTTCCTTTGGAACTCATGACAGTAGGAAGTAGATAAACCTTTGCTTAAAATGGATGCCATCAATTTTAGATCTTGTCTCCTGAACAGCAAAGTTCAGAAGAAGTTTTTAATTTATGCAATTGCATAAAAGATGGAATAGAATTACAAAATGTCTGGTGAGCTTGTTTCCATATTTGCTTTGAAGCTGTCACGTATGTTGAGGAATCATTTTACAATTTCTTTGAAGTTCCTTATCTTACTTTCCTTATCTTACTTTCAGACTACTAGTATTTTTGCTTCTTTTTAATGTCTATTTTCCTCACTATGTAATGGCCCTGGCTCTTCACTTTTCCCAACGTGAGGTGAAAAGTTCAATCTTTATGTCTTCCCTTTAGAAAAATTTTAAAATTTGGGAAACCAAGGTGGCTTCAGAAAGGTCTAGAAAGATGAACTTTACACACATCGTTTCGCCACTTCCTTACTGGCTGTTGTAAGAGCATCATTTTGAAGCAAGCTCTCCTTCATCAGAAGAACCACAATAGAAATGCATGAGAGCTTATCTACACTAGCGTTGAGTAGGTTGTAAAGAACAATATCCAGTTAAAGGAAAATATTCACTGTTTTTCAATAAGGTATAGAAAGCACATAGAGCATGGTTCTGTAGTTTTTTTTAAAACCCCATTTACCAACAGGATTATAGAAGACATCTGCATTTTTTTCCCTCTGCAATTAAGTACTATTTTGCATCTCTGGGTCTCTGAGTATCTTTTTTCATCAATTCCTTGTATTTACATAGCTGCCTATATCACAAAATGTGACTCTGGATAGTGCACAGTGTGGGGTTAGAACAGAGTCGGCAGCAACTATGAGCAACTGCCTTTTCTGTAAGGTTATGTTAGACAGTTTCCTTCCAGATTTTTATTCTGTCTATACCTCTTGGCTTGATCTAGTCCATTTTCAAACTTGATTTCTTTTTGCTGGCTTCTTTCCCCACAGAAAATTTGATATCACTGTATTCATTTTTTGGAGAAGTACTGTGCTGAAGAGAGAAAGTGCAGACCTGCTTTCTATAAATTATTGCCAACATTTCATTGGGTTGGAACTAACAATAACAATAAAAAACATTCAGCAAAGCTTCAGTTTTGGATTGGATCCTATGCTCATTTGATCTATCTCCTACTGAGTTACTGTAGTCATTAACAAATTAGGCTCCCAACAAGCCTATTAACATTTGTGATCCGCAATAGCCTTTTGGAATGCAAACCAACAGCAAGGCCTTCACTCTTTTGTATTTCCCCCTTCCCATGGCTCCAATTGCTTGGCAGATTTGTTTTCAAAAACAGTGACTGCTACAAATAGCAAATATTTTCTGGGCAGGGAGGGGGGTGAGAATAGCAGATGGTGGGACATGGGAGTACTTTTTTCATTTTGTTGATATGACAGAATACTAGTTTTTAAAATATATAAATCTAAGTATTATTAATATACTTAGTTTCTTTTGCCTTCAGTCACCACAGTCACTTGCATTTTTATACTGATAAATGTTCACATCAAGGTATATATACATATACGTAGATATAGATATACTGTAGATATAGATATAGATATAGATATAGATATAGATATAGATATAGATATAGATATAGATATAGATATAGATATAGATAGATATAGATATAGATATATACTATGCCAGAGATTTAGACATTTAGAAATATATAAATCACCTAACAGTGTTTCCATAGCTACTGATATCCTACCAACAGTTCTAAGATGCTACACACAGCTATTTTGAACAAATGGATCGACGTAAAATACATTCCTAAGTTTGGATTTTTTTTTTAATCAATGTGCAATAGACATTTAACAGTGTTGCATTTTTAAAAAGTTTACAGATTACATTACAGATCTTGCACCAAAAAAAAAATTGTACCAAAAATGTGTCTTCGTATGGAAACTTTAAGCAATGCTGCTATATGGAGCAAAGGCCACATTAGGGCTATATTTTGAGAATGCTTCAGATTAGACAAAAGGATTTTTGATTTCTGTGACTGTTGCTAAGATCTAGTGTTGTACAATTTAACTTTTAGTATCACCAAATGCCTTTTTTTCCTTTTCCCAAAAAGTGACAAGGGATTGACAGCTAAAGCAAACATGATTTATTTTGTTAATAGAGTTTACTGTTTGTCCAGCCATATTCTTACCCTTTCCCTTACCCTCCCCATATGTGGAGGAATGGCTACATCATCAATTAATTGGAAATTTATCTTGCAACACAAATATAGTCTAATAGTGTTGTTTTTTTCTTATTTGCACTTTTTTTGCCAGTTGAAGCCTGAATTTGAAATCAACTGAAATTAAGACACAATGGAGAATTTGGCCTTATAACTTGTTCTTACATCAGGTATAATCTGGAATGCTAAACTAGTGCATTCCAATGCACCAAATATGGAGATATCAGTCATGTTCCATAGTAAAGACTGCAACCATTTTGGGGCAAGGAGTTGAGAAGTATAAAACATCTAAAAATTTCATTCATTCATTCATTCATTCATTCATTCATTCATTCATTCATTCAATTTACTATATATGATTGCCATCCCAGGGTTAATGATTCTAGGCAGCTAATAGCAATGTATATATATATATATTGCTCAAAAAAATAAAGGGAACACAAAATAAGACATTCTACTATTAAATACAGTACATTGTGTTGTATATGTGTGTGTGTGTGTGTATGTGTGTGTGTACATACAAACACACACATATGTGTGTGTTTGTGTATGTGTATACACACACACACTTATGTGTGTGTGTTTGTATGTATGTATGTTGTTGTTGTTGTTAGCTGCGAAGTCATGTCCGACCCATTGTGACCCTATGGACAATGTTCCTCGAGGCCTTCCTGACCTCTATTATCTTCTGGAGTACATTTAAGCTCACACCTACTGCTTCAGTGACTCCATCCAGCCACCTCATTCTCTGTTGTCCCTTTCTTCTATTGCCCTCAATCTTGCCCAGCATTAGGCTCTTCTCCAGTGAGTCCTTCCTTCTCATTAGGTGGCCAAAGTATTTGAGCTTTAGCTTCAGGATCTGGCCTTCTAAAGAGCAGTCGGGGTTCCTCTCCTCTAGGACTGACTGGTTTGATTGCCTTGCAGTCCAAGGGACTCGCAGGAGTCTTCTCCAGCACCATAGTTCAAAGGCCTCAATTCTTTGGTGCTCAGCCTTTTTTATGGTCCAGCTTTCACTGCCATACATTGCAACTGGGAAGACCATAGCCTTGACTATATGCACTTTTGTTGACAGGGTGATGTCTCTGCTTTTTAGTGTGCTATCTAGAATTGCCATGGTTTCCTCCCCAGGAGCAAGCATCTTTTAATTTCTTGGCTACAGTCCCCATCTGCAGTGATCTTGGAGCCCAGGAAAATAAAATCTGTCTACCTCTATTTCTTCCACATCTATTTGCCAGGAATTGAGAGGGCCGGATGCCATGATCTTGGTTTTCTTAATGTTAAGTTTCAGCCCACGTTTTGCACTCTCCTTCTTCACCCGCAATAAGAGGCTCTATAGTTCTTCTTCACTTTCTGCCATTAGAGTGGTATCATCTGCATATCTTAGGTTGTTGATATTTCTTACGGCAATCTTAATTCCAACTTTTGATTCATCTAGCCCTGCCTTTCTCATGATGTTCTCTGCATATAAGTTAAATAGGCAGGGCGACAGTATACAGCATTGCCAGACTCCTTTCCCAATTTTGAACCAATCAGTGGTTCTGTATCTAGTTCTCACTGTTGCTTCTTGGCCCACATATAGGTTTCTCAAGAGACAAATAAAATGGTCTGGTATGCCCATCTCTTTAAGAACTTGCCACAGTTTGTTATGATCCACACAATCAAAGGCTTTAGCATAGTCAATGAAGCAGAAGTAGATGTTTTTCTGGAACTCTCTAGCTTTCTCCATGATCCAGCGTATTTTGGCAATTTGATTTCTAGTTCCTCTGCCTTTTCAAAATCCTGCCTGTACTTCTGGTAGTTCTCGATCCACATACTGCTGGAGTCTAGCTTGTAGGATTTAAGCATAACTTTACTAGCATGTGAAATGAGTGCAATGGTACAATAGTTTGAACATTCTTTGGCACTGCCTTTCTTTGGAATTGGAATGTAAACTGATGTTTTCCAATCCTGTGGCCACTGTTGAGTTTTCCAAATTTGCTGGCAAATTGAGTGTAGCACTTTTACTGCATCATCTTTTAAGATTTTGAATAGTTCAGCTGGAATATTGTCACCTCCACTAGCTTTGTTGTTGCTCAGCTTTTCTAAGGCCCACTTCACATTCTAGGATGTCTGGCTCGAGGTCAGTGACCACCTCATTGTGATTATCAGGGATGTTAAGCTCATTCTTGTATAGTTCTTATGTGTAATTTTGCCACCTCTTCTTAATCTCTTCTGCCTCTGTTAGTCCCTGCCATTTTGGTCCTTTATCATGCCCATTTTTGCATTAAACGTTCCCTTCATCTTTCCAATTTTCTTGAAAAGATCTCTGGTCCTCCCCATTCTATTGCTTTCTTCTATTTCTTTGCACTGTTCATTTAAGAAGGCATTCTTATCTCTTCTAGCTATTCTCTGGAATTCTGCATTCAATTGGGCGTATCTTTCTTTTTCTCCCTTGCCTTTCGCTTCCCTCCTTTCCTCAGCTATTTGTAAAGCTTCCTCAGACAGCCATTTTGCTTTCTTGCATTTCTTTTTCTTTGGGATGGTTTTGGTTGCTACCTGTTGTACAATGTTGCGAACCTCTGTCCATAGTTCTTCAGGCACTCTGTCTATCAGATCTAATTCCTTAAATCTATTTGTCACCTCTACTGTATATTCAACAGGGATATGATTTAATTCATACCTGACTGGCCTAGCACTTTTCCCTACTTTCTTTAATTTAAGCCTAAACTTTGCAACAAGAAGCTCATGGTGTGAGCCACAGTCAGCTCCTGGTCTTGTTTTTACTGACTGTATAGAGTTTCTCCATCTTTGGCTGCAGAGTATATAGTCAATCTTATTTCTGTGTTGACCGTCTGGTGATGTCAATGTGTAAAGCCGTCTCTTGGGTTGTTGGAAAAGAGTGTTTGCTATGACCATCGTATTCTCTTGACAAAATTCTATCAGCCTGTGCCCTGCTTCATTTTGTACTCCAAGGCCAAACTTGCCTGTTATTCCAGTTATCTTTTGGCTTCCTACTTTAGCATTCCAATCCCCCATGATGATAAGGACATCATTTTTTGGTGTTAGTTCTATAAGGTGCTGTAGGGCTTTATAGAACCGGTCAATGTCATCCTCTTCAGCACTGTTGGTTGGGGCATAGACTTGGACTACTGTGATATTGAATGGTTTGCCTTGGATTTGAACTGAGATCATTCTGTCATTTTGAGGATTGTATCCCAGTATTGCTTTACCTAATCTTATTGACTATGAAGGGTACTCCATTTCTTCTGAGGGATTCTTGCCCATAGTAGTATACCTGATGGTCATCTGAATTAAATTCACCCATTCCTGTCCATTTTAGTTTGCTGATACCTAAGATGTCAATGTTAAGTCTTGTCATCTCTTGTCTGACCACGTCCAGCTTTCTTTGATTCATGGATCTTACATTCCAGGTTCCTATGGAGAAAAAATCTTTACAGTATCAGACTTTCCTTTCACCACCAGATACATCCACAGCTGAGCGTCCTTTTGGCTTTGGCCCAGTCGCTTCATTCTTTCTGGCACAACTAGTACTAGCCCTCTGCTCTTCCCTAGTAGCATATTGGACACCTTCCAACCTGAGGGGCTCATCTTCCAGCGTCATATCATTTTGCCTTTTGGTACTGTCCATAGGGTTTTCATGGCAAAGATACTGGAGTGGGTTGCCATTTCCTTCTCCAGTGGATCACGTTTTGTCAGAATTCTCTGCTATGACCTTTCCGTCTTGGGTGGCCCTGCATGGCATAGCTCATAACTTCATTGAATTATGCAAGCCCCTTTGCCACGACAAGGCAGTAATCCATGAAGGGGGTTTGTATGTATATGCATATGATATTCCTTAATGGACAAATCTCAGAGAATTCCTCCTGTGTGAGATTCAGTGGATGGGTAGACATGATCAGGAAGAGACAATCCTTCAAATAGCCTGGCCCCATTCCATGAAGGGGTTTATAGGTCACCTATAAATCAATGAAGGGGTTTATAGGTCACCTATAAATCAATGCAATTTGCAGAACATAGGTGTATTGCCACCAATCAAAGGATGTATTGGACTGCCTGCACCACTGCATTCTGTAGCAACTGAAGTTTCACTGTGCACTTCAAGGGGAGCCCATGTAAAGTATATTGCACTAGTCCCTTTGGGAGATGACCAGAGCATAAGTGACTGTGAGCAAGACCTTCAGTTCCAAGATAGGACACAGCTGGTGCACAATATGAAGTTGCCCAAAAACTGTCCTTGCCAGAGCTTCCAGCTATCCCTCAAACTGGAAATGTAAGTTCAGGAGGCCTCCAAATTGTGCATTGGTTCTATCTGGTTCTATTTCATATCTTTCCCTCCCACCAGCCATGTTGTGTACTGTTTAGTGAACATATCCAGAAATAAAACATAGAAAATCCCCAAAACCAAAGAACCCTAGTATTAAAAGAGCCCTACTACCCAAAACCTGTCTTCTTAAGGTTGAACTGAAGCCTACTGTATCCTATCCCAACCCCAACACCTCCCAGACACTGAGACATTACCTCCATAGCACATAGACTGTGATCTGATCATAGCATACTGATGATATCTCAGTCCATGTTGTGAGATAACCTCAGCCTGTGGCCTCATGTGAATGTTAAACATGAGAGAGAATAGAATCTGTGGCATCCCACAAAGCAGGTATCATGGGCTGAACCTCCCCTATCGATACAGAGTGGAAACATCCCCAGAAAAAGGAAGAAAACCTGCACAATAGATGCCAGCCACATACAAGTCCAAGAGCCAAACCAGAAGGAAACTGTAGTTTTCAAAGTCACTGAATGGTTAAGAACACAGATGGATTTACTACCTGCCCCATCCCATTCCCACTAGAGCTCATCCAGAAGCATGGTCAGTGCCATTTGGGTCCTATACCCAATTATGACCCAATCAGGCCTGGTTAGTACTTGGATGGGAGACAACCCTGGGAATACGGGTGCTGTAGGCTAGTAGCAACTGTGAAAGGGATCTCAGAGTCCTAGTGGACAATCACTTAAATATGACCCAGCAGTGTGCTGCAGCTGCCAAAAAAGCCAACACAGTGCTAAGCTGCATTAACAGAGGGATAGAATCAAGATCACATGAAGTTTTAATACCACTTTACAATGCTTTGGTAAGGCCACACTTGGAATACTGCATCCAGGTTTGATCACCAAGATGTAAAAAAAGATGTTGAGACTCTAAAAAGAGTACAGAGAAGAGCAACAAAGATGATTATGGGACTGTAAGCTAAAACATATAAGGAATGGCTGCTGGAATTGGGTATGTCTAGTTTAATGAAGAGAAAGATGAGTGGGGACATGATAGCAGTGTTCCAATATCTCAGGGGCTGCCACAAAGAAGAGGGAGTCAGGCTTTCTCCAAAGCGCCTGAAGGCAGGACAAGAAACAATGGATGGAAACTAAGGAGAAACTTCCTGACAGTTAGACCAATTAACCAGTGGAACAACTTGCCTCCAGTAGTAGTGAATGCTCCAACACTGGAAGTCTTTAAGAAGAGACTGGAAAGCCATTTGTCTGAAATGGTATAGGGTTTCCTGCCTGAGCAGGGTGTTGGACCAAATGACCTCCAAGATCCCTTCCAACTTTATCATTATTATTATTATTATTATTATTATTATTATTATTATTATTATTATTATTATTATTATTATTATTATTATTATCCATTTCAGGGGGGAAAAGTTGTTACTAATATTTAACCATGAATATTTAACCATGAACATCCGTACCAGTGTCTTTAAGTATTCATTTTAAAATGGCCAATGCAAATATAGCTCTGATGCAAATAGAGTAATTAATCCATCATTAATCTTCATTGTTTTCCATGTACTTGTAATAGTGATTTTATTCCTTGAATCATGATGTATTTTTACATGATGTATCTTTTTAGCCTGTTGTTGCCTGTTTAGCCTGTTATCATCCAAGTAGGTAACATTATTTGTTTGTTTATTTATTTATCACATTTCTATACTACTCATCTCACCTATTAGCTCTGTGCATCATGTGTGCTAAATTATCTAGCTGGGTAATGAAATGTCTGCAAGTAAACAGTCAAGCTCAGAGAGCACCAAGGACTCCATGAAACATACAGCTGGAAAAAAATAATAAAAAATGAAAAGTTCTATTTTAGATTAATCTTACAAAACACAAATTAAACTAAGAAATATAAAACATTTTCACAAAAATTGTCCCTAAAAATAAAATAAGTGTCCCTCAACTAACAAAATGTTATCCTTCACTAAAATACTGCACACTTTTAGAATTCATTATATCAATAAAAACCTTTTAGATTGAGTGAGATGACTTCTAATTAAATTTGTATTTATTACCATTTTTGATGGCAATGCCCATTAAGTAATTCATTTTGACTGAAAGCTTTTGAGTAATGGAGGAAATTACTGAACAGTCCTTGGTACTTAGTCATACTGTAGCTTTATTGTCAATATTTCCCATGACATATTTCCCAAGCCTGGAATGTAAGAAATTACATTTACATTTTTTTCCTGTGAGCTGCCAGATCGAGGACTGAATCAGTAAAACACTGAAAAAAATAAAGTACAGCCTTCTTTGGATTAATGCTATTTTAAAATGTTGCCTTGGTTGAAGAATTTTGTAAGCTGTCAAAATTTAAGCAGTATTTAAATCTGGTCGTCACATTTTGGTCATATTAATAACATATTCTTATTAGATTTTTATCTGTGCAAGATGGAACTTTTGAATGTGCTTTTGGGAAATGAAATATATTTTAAAATAGTTTAAATAAAAGAGAATTCTGAAATATGTGTTTTGATAGGAATTTTGTTTTAAAACTATATAAACTTCCATATTGTTAATGAAAAAAATGTAAAAATACTACACAATGGATTATGAGAAAATAAATGTAAATATACTGAGAATCAGCTTTTTTCTTACTGGAAGAAAACTACTGTAAATTAGAAAAAAGTGGAAATAAATAAAGTCATCAAAACACTATGGATTATTAGAAGTAATTAAGTTTTGTAAAAAAATGTGGTATTTGTAATATGTAGATATGTTATACGAAATATGTAGGAATACATATTTTAAAACCAATCTTATCTCACTAATATATCTCCACTCTCATACAGCACCTCTCTCTCTCTCTCTCTCTCTCTCCTGTGCTCATATAGCTGTATACAGAACAACTCTGATCTAATTCAAGCTGGTATGCTCCTCACAGTTGATTCAACAATTTAGTATGAAGCAAATGTTAGGGCAAATGTTATGTCTTCTGTTTTCTGTAAGCTTCAGTTGAGCAGTGTGTGTGTGTGTGTTTGTGTGTGTGTGTATAATATAGCACTATCATATAGTGTAATAGAGAAAAACATCAAAATTTGCTTTAATTTAAACATAGCCTTTAAAGATCTGGGGAAAAGTCAGCTTGTGGGTTGGAAAGAGGAGTTTGTTTGTAGCAAAAAAATTATGCTTGTAATGGTAAATGTAGGCAAGAAAAAAATACCTAATTTATGAAAAGGGATTCCTTAATTATACTGTAGTGGACAGGTTCTGAAACTGTTCATGATTATGTACAGATGCATAACCATGTAGAGCCATACTGAATAAAAAATAATTTAAAAAAGCCATGTTGGAAAACTAAATGATTTTTTTTTGTAATTACATTGGAACACTTACTAGACTAATGGAAGCACTCATATATTGGTTTTATCAGTTAGATGCAACCTACAATTTCTATTCACAATTTTAATTTTATAATCTATTCCATTATTGTAAAGCATACATGGGTAATCGGTGCGGGAAATAACAACAGACGTCTTTCCAATAATGTGGAATTTTTTCCCCAGTGGATAACCAATGTTTTACATCCACCAATGTGAATGTCATGTTACTTTGAGTAAACTAAAAATAAGCCACTGTAAGAAGTTTCTGGGTAGCAGCTGCCTAGGTTGTACAAAACTCTGTATTTCATTTCATAACTAAACATATAATAACACTGATTCTTTTCAAATTTATCAACAAATATTTTTCCCGTCTAGTAATGATAAAATATAAATAAGTGGGAGAGTGGAAAAAGGCTACAGTGAGTAACAAAGTATTGTAAATGTCCATCTATGTTTCCTATAACAAAAGTACATCTTTTCAATAAGAGATAGTGAAATGTTGTGTCTTATGAGATGAAAAGAGACAAATGACACAATGAAGGTTTTTTCTATGATTCTCTAATTTATTACAGTGAATTATTACATCCTAGCTGTATAGTTTGCTTGTCATGAATATTGCTCAAGTGAATATGTGGCTGTGTCAATTGTGATATTCTGTCATTCAATAATTAGGTTCACATTTATTAATTCTCACAAGCAATTTGATCTAAATATTATGGGCTTTCATCTCCTATCTATTTTATCAAAGGAGGCCTGGCTTGTCTCATTGTAGCTTGAAGCTATATTTTATGTGATTCTAGGCTCATTTCACTATAGTTTAAGTCAGCATCCAAAGATATGTTTTACCAATTCATAATTCTCTCTGATGGACAATAGTTCTTACCCCCTTTGTATAATTTCTTTGCCAGAATTTTTCTTGATAGAATAACAAGATACAGAAATTGTGTAGGACATGTTTTTAAAACAGTTGTATAATTCTTCCAGCTGGGAAGGAAATGATTGAAATGGACTTTTTTATGTTTATATTTTATGATTTCCAAATCTTATTTATATATTAGGATTTTTTTGTTCAAACTGGTTATTTTTTAAATTAAAAATTCAAATTCATTAGTTTTTGAACTTCAAAATGGTATACCTAGAAAAAATATTTTAGTAACTTTAATTTTTTTTTCAAGCTCTAAGTACAATAATGAAAGATAACAAAAAACTAATAGGAAAAAGAAAAATAGGAAGAAAGATTTTCCATCCTCATCACAACAAGTATAAACAATTTAACTGTCTCTTCACCTTCTCTTGGTAGTGGCACAGTGGTTAAAATGCAGTATTGCAGGTTGACTCTGCCCACTGCCAGGAATTTGATCCTGACTGGCTGAAGGTTGTCGGTAAAATGAGTATCCAGATTGTTGGGGACAATATGCTGACTCTGTAAACCACTTAAGAGAGAGCTGTAAAACACTATGAAGCTTATATAAAACTAAGTGCTCTTAGTTAACAAGTATAAAACTCTTCTGCCTATAAGTCAGCTCTTATCTATAGGCAAGCCCAATATCTGTCTCAGTACAGGCATCAACAGAATGTTCACTCTGAGCCCTAAAACAATCACATTAAAAAGTATAAACCTCATCATGACATATCTCAACTCTTAACTTTAAGCAAATTGAATACACAGTGCAAGTCTAAAAAAACCTTAAAATATTAGTTTTAACCCTGATCAAACAAGCTAATTTTATATTCCTTCTTTTTACATAAAACAATCTTGCTCTTTAAGCCATTTGAATTATCGTTATCCCTTGTCTCAAATATGTTCACAGCTTTAACAAGCCATTTTCGCAAATCTATTAGGGGGAAAAAATCTAGTTACTAACTTGAATTGCCAGTTGTATTTTCTTCTTAAATTTTTTAGAACTTCATGCAATATGGTAGATATACACAGTATGTATGTATGTATTTATATTTGTTTGTGTGTGTACTGCATGGCACTCTAAAATTTCTAAAATATAATGAAAATTAAAAAAAAAACATAATGAAAAACATATTGTGAGTAGCAATTCAGTGGATCTGATTTTTAAGTGCAAAATTTGAAATTTTTGAAAATTCCCAAATGTTCTATTGAATAAGAAATGTTGGATGCAATAATGGGCATTATATAATTTTGGTAAGTAATAACGGAGAGAGTAGGAAGCCTCGGGCATTATTTTTAATGGTCCAACTATGGTTAAGTCTCATATTTTGACCAAATATTTTGGACCAAATAATTTTAGCAGAAGATTTTCAGAGTTTTAAATTCAATTTTGGATCAGAATAAAAAAAATCAGAATTGGTATGATCTCTTATATTTTTTAATACATATTTTATTAATTTTCTAATTTTACAATCATGAGTACTTAATAAACAATGTGTTGTCTTGGTCCATTGGTAATTCAGTGGTACATATTAACTTTCTCAATCTAGTTCTAATACTACACCATCCAGTGCTTCCTTAGTCCTCTCTTCTTCCAGTGGTATGCATTTTTCCACACTGGGCAAATGCAATTCTTGTTACTGTTAAATATAGACATCTTCATCACATTTTTCTGGTATTATACATAATATTGATAGTGTCAGTTTATAATATCTCTTCTTGCCAGAACACATTTCAATTGAATTTGCACTTAAAATCCATTTGTTCAATCAATAACCTGTTTTCCCCACTTTTTTTAAATTTTAATTTTCCATCAATATTCAAAATATCTCTATTGCTTATAATTTCCTCATAATAAATTATATTTGGGTAACCCAAAAGCTTCCCTTATTCAAACCCTTTTAGAATTTTCATATTTCCCATCTCATAACAAAGTATAATATTCTAGTTACAAATCTTATCCTTCTACTTATAATAATACTTTTATATCTAACAGATCTCTTTTCTTAACCCTATTTAAACATCTGTTTAATAGTATAATATCTCATCTAATAGCTCAAAACCTCTATTTTCTTCAGTCTTACTCTAGCTTTCTTCCTTTGCCAACTAAATTTCCAAGTCAATGTATTTGAATCATCAAGTAATTCTTCCTCTGTTTTTGCATATATTATTTGGAATGAGGAAGAGAATTTGATTGAAATATTTTTGGAAGAATGCTCAACCCATTTATATTCATTAAACAGCCTCCATCCTTCTCCTTCAGTTTTTCTTTTCATTTCTTGTTTGTCAATATTCAGAATTTCTCCTAATAGCTTTATCATCTGTTTGATCAGCTCCTCTTCCTTATCCTCAAATATGTTCTGAGATCTTGACAAGTAAGATATATTTTCCATTTCACTGCATCTTCTAATTTTCCATTTCTTTATATTTGTTTGTTAATTCCTTCCTTTAGGTCCTCCATCTTTGGATCCATTTCTTCTAATTTTCCTTCTGTTTTCTGGGTTACTAGTTCCTTCTTTGTACTTATTGTCTGAATTTGCAAGTTTAGGTTAGAAAATTGTTCTTTTATCTCATTTGCATTATTTTTAGTCTCATCATGAAATAAAACAATTGTCTCATATTAATTCAAAATAAAAAGAATTTCTTTCTGAGATTCATTAACATTTTCTTGTTGGAATTTCAAGTGGGGGCTACAGAGGCAAGTGTTAAAGATGTTTATTTTTACAATTTGCAGCTAAGTATGGAACATTATTTTGTTTTTGTATGTAGTCTTTATAGTTCAATAGGGTCCCCAGCACAGATAAACAGCCTAAGAGGTTTTTTTTCCCCTATTCCCAACTGCAGTCTGCAAAACTGAAAGTTTCCAGGAACAACAAAGAGTCTTGTCTAATCCAGGCTTCAAGCCAATTTTCTTTTAAGCATAATAAATTGTAGTGCCGTGATTCACCACTAGATGTCATTGACACCATCTTCCATCTTTCTGAAATTAAGACTATTTTACAGACTTTCAAATATCTTTTCTTAAAAAAGTAGTCTCAAAAGTACTTTTAGTCCCCAAATTTCAAAGTACTTAGGGCTCGCAATTTGGGAGTCCTCCTAGATTCGTGGCTTACTCTGGAAGATCATATAGTAGCTGTGACTAGGGGGGCTTTCACCCAGGTTCGCCTGGTGCGCCAGTTGCAGCCCTATCTAGACCGGGATGCCCTGTGTACGGTCACTCATGCGCTTGTGACCTCTTGTCTGGATTACTGCAATGCTCTCTACATGGGGCTTCCCTTGAAGACCACTCGGAGGCTCCAGCTGGTACAGAATGCAGCCGCGAGAGTTGTCTTGGGAGTCTCCCGGTACTCCCATGTTACACCTTTGCTCCGCGAGCTGTATTGGTTACCAGTTGTCTTCCGGGTGCGATTCAAGGTTCTGGTAATGGTCTTTAAGGCCCTACATGGCATGGGTCCGGAGTACCTCGGGGACCACCTGCTGCCAGCGTCAACTTCCCTCCGCCCTGTGCGTTCCCACAGAGAGGGCCTCCTCAGGGTGCCTCCGGTCAGAGAGTGTCGGCTGGTGGCCCCCAGGGGGAGGGCCTTCTCTGTGGGCGCTCCAGCTTTATGGAATCAGCTGCCGGTCGAGCTCCAGATGGCACCTGACCTTCGCTCCTTCCGACGCGGTCTGAAGACCCATCTATTTGAACAAGCCGGCCTGGCCTGATGGGGGATATGTTGGGGTTTTAATGGGGATTTTTATATTGTTATTGATTGTTTTAGCTGGGCTACTATTTAATTCTTTTTTAATTTTTGTATTTTGTATTTTTTATATGTGCCCTGTTCACCGCCCTGAGTCCTTCGGGAGAAGGGCGGTATATAAATATAATAAAACTAAACTAAACTAAACTTACTTAAGTGCAGGGGTGCTTCAATTCACCCACTTATCTCTCCCCCCCCGTCTATGCCCCCTGACACCTTGTGTTCCACCACTACAGCTGGCCTTTGCCATCTTGTTGCTCCTACTACTGAAGAGTTGTACCTGGCCTCATCCTTTGGACCAAGAAGTCCCATTGTGTTATACTTTTGGGCCTGGCTGGTGCATTACTTTCCAAACCTCTCTTTTTTTTTAGAGGAGAATGCTGTCCGTTTGGGTTCAAAACTTCATTTCTAATATTAGTATTGCATCTGATATCAATATTAGCCAATCTGAACAGCTTCCTTTTCAAAGGTTTTGATGAGAAGAATATACTATGAGAATCTAAACTATCACCTCTCTTAGCTTCATTATAAATAGAACATGTATTGACTGCATTGATTGGGTATCTGCATGGTTGCATGGATGCATAAATAGCCAGCAAAATGATATGGCTGAAGGCAGACCCTCCATAAATACATCATTACTAGATAGTTTTCACTGTATTAATCAATGGTTACAGCAGTATCTTAAAACAAAAACAGATTGAGGGAATGACAGATGCAAGGATCAATTGGGTTATCAAAGCATTTATATCTGGTAAGACCATAGGCCAGAAACCAAAATAATTATATCATTAAAAGTTTGAAAAGGATGAAAAGGAAGCACATAATGTTTATGTTTCAAATCATAATATAGAAAAATACTATATCCTGAGATCCATTGAATTGGAGCTTGATCGCCTAAATGAATTGAATGTAGAATATTTGTTGAAGATGATTAAATATGTTCATTGATAGCAAGAATTATGTCTCAGAGACTCAAGAGACTCAGAGGGAGTATAAAGTGATTATGTCCCAGTTTATGGAGTTTTACTCAAGTTTATATACTAACATATACATTGAGCAGATGGATAAGATTCTTAATTGAAATAAACTTTCCAAAAAATACTGAATACCAGTTCAACAAATTTAGCCACACCTTTAAGTTTAAATGAAATATTGATACTATTGAAACAGTGAAATTCAAAATTCCACCAGGCTAGATGGGATTTCTATTAAGTGGTAGAAAAATCAAAGTAAAATGTAGTTAAGATATATAAGGTACACAGATGATGTGGATATGAAAATTGATGAGAGCCAGTTTGACGTAGTGTATCAAAATTAAAAAGGAGAAAACTGTGAATTCTAGACTTGCCTTACATGCAAAATCTGCTGGATGATTTTGTGCCAGATCTTTTTTCTCAAGCCTTGAAAGCTGGCAATGACAAATTACTTACAAAATTGTTGCTAAAAAACAATAACTGCATGGGCTTGTCCAGGCAGTTACCAGGAGTCAAGACTGACTTGAAGACACATATACACACATATATGCACACATGCACACACAAAGATAATGGAGGCCTACCTCAAAAGAGGTGATACTATGATCATTTTGAAAGCATAAAAGGATCATACAAATTGTACAAATCACTATCCAATATCCTCATTAAAGGCTAAGGTACTGATAGCTACTCTAGCACAATGACATTCAAAGATATTCAGTAATTTCACCCAGCAAAACACCTCATCACAGTAAACACAGAGGCAGAAAATCTAGTCATTTCAGTAGAAGCACTAATCAAGACACTAGAACATAGAAAGTTTGTAACATACTGTATTGCAGAAGTAGAGCCAGCCCAGGTACTTGGAAAAAATTGAGGCAATTGCAAAAAAAAGAACCCCAGGAGACAAGATGGCTAGATACTATGCATGGGTTTACAAAAACTCAACAAAGCATTTTCTGGCAGACAAACCTGGCAAACAGTTTTCCTTTGAATAAAGATACATTGAAAGCATTTTAATGACCCTCAAGAATAAATGTTTTCCTTTGTCCTTGTGTCAGAAACCTATTATTATAATGCTACTGAACTTCGTGAAGTGGAACTGATAACCTTCTACATGTCTTCTGTTTTTTTCTGTGTACAAGGCATCATCTAACAAACAAAGGCTTTAATAAGATTTTTGGTAATCTTGATGCCTTGAAGGGAAAAAAAAGTGTTCATTCAGCCTGCTGTTGAATCCTCAAGCTGTGTTGTTGCTGTCCTGCTAGCAATGGAATTGCTGTGAAATTTTAGGGCTTTGGCTTTTAAGTTTTGACAGCTATCACCATGGTGACATAAGTATTTTTCCATGGTTTAAATTGATAACTTTTTGAAACTTCACTTAAAGGAAACAAAGGTTTTATGGTGATACAGAGAATAAACAATGCTGCATTATTTACTATGGTAAAACATGGGTACCATGCTGTACCATGCCTGTGTCTCAGGGTATGTTCTTTATTCAGCTGTATCTATTCTATTTTGCTTAGAAACAACAAAGCACAATGAGTTGAGATCTGAATCAACATGCTGTTGAAGTACTTTCATTTATACCAGAGATCTTATCAATCCCATTGTTCCATATATCTTAGTGGTACATTAAAAATTACAATTAAGGGCCACTGAGGAATTCTTTATACCTGAATATACTGAGATGAAGCATTCTGTGAGCATCAGAATAAGGTTACATTATACTGTATTTGCATTTGCCCTCAAAACTTGGTTTGGACTTTGAATCCCATGGCAGCATGGAGCCCAATAAATGATTGTTATTAGCTGGACAGCATTTTTCTCTGTCTTGTGTAATTCTGGTTTTTAACTGTTTAATGGATAAATTCTATGAATTGATTAATTTTATGTGAATTTTGTATGCTTTCCCCCCATCCAAATCACATGCAAGTAAGATAGGTGGCTATATAAATTAAATAAATAAATTTGTTGGCAATGGATGGTACAAATCATGCTTCCAAAAATAACTCAAAACTACATTTAGAGCACGCATGTGTGTTCCTCTGAACTGTGATCAAGATAGTTTGCTGGTTTGCAGGAAGATACCCAATTTCAAAGGAAGACATTGATTTATGCATGTTATTGCCTAACCTAACAGATTAAAGAATGCAGAGTAAAGCTGTGAAGTCCTTTGAACAAGAGACAATGGCCGATTATTGTTTCTTTAAAAAAAAACAAAATATATGAGCAGTTATACAGTAGGGGGACAATTTTAACAATATTTCTTCTGCTTATTAAATAGTCATTTATCCACATCAAATGTGTTCTATAACTTCACATTGCTATAGCATGTCAGATAGTGGCTGAGAAACCCAATGAAGCAAAACACCAGAGGCATTGCATTCTCTAATGTTAACTTTATTAGGCATTAGCAAACCAGTACGATAGAATTAAAGCTGGCTCTGAAAAAATGACAGGAAGCAGTTAATTAAAAGAATGAAACTTTCTTTCCCCTCTCTGACAGTTCAGGTCACATTGTCTAATATTTCTTCCAGTAATTATTATGAGAAGAAAATTTAGTTTGCCAAAACAACTCTTCAATGTTTTAGGCTCTCATGTTGATAAGGAACACCTGTGGATTCAAAATTCTCCCCTCTTTCCCTCCTGCACTGTTGGCAAGCTAGAAGCATGCAGTGGTCCTAAATACAGTAGGTTTCATAGCTTGAAAGGTCATTCCTCTAGGAAGGAAAGGGAATCTGAAAACAAAAAGATTACACATCAATGCTTGCTAATCTTTCCCTCATACTGGTCTCAGCTTCAATAATAATAATAATAATAATAATAATAATAATAATAATAATAATAATAATAATAATAATAATAATAATAATAATGATGATGATGATGATGATGATGATGATGATGATGATGATGTTGGAAGGGACCTTGGAGGTCATGTAGGCAGGAAACCCTATACCACTTCAGACAAATGGCTGTCCAGTCTCTTCTTAAAAACTTCCAGTGTTGGAGCATTCACAGCTTCTGGAGGCAGGTTGTTCCACTGGTTAATTGTTCTAACTGTCAGGAAGTTTCTCCTTAGTTTTAGGTTGCTTCTCTCCTTGATTAGATTCAATCCATTGCTTCTTGTCCCGCCTTTGGGAGCTTTGGAGAATAGCTTGAGTCCCTCCTCTTTGTGGCAGCCCCTGAGATATTGGAACACTGCTATCATGTCCCCCGTCGTCCTTCTCTTAACTAAACCTACCCAATTCCAGCAGCTGTTCCTTATATGTTTTAGTCTCCAGTCCCCTAATCATCTTTGTTGCTCTTCTCTGTACTCTTTCTAGAGTCTCAACATCTTTTTTACATCATGGTGACCAAAACTGGATGCAGTATTCCAAGTGTGGCCTTACCAAGGCATTGTAAAGTGGTATTAATACTTCATGTGATCTTGATTCTATTCCTCTGTTAATGAAGCCTAGCACTGTGTTTGCTTTTTTGGCAGCTGCAGCACACTGCTGGCTCATATTTAAGTGATTTTCCACTAGGACTCCAAGATCCCTCTCACAAGTTACTACTATTGAGCAAGGTACCACCTATACTATACCTGTACATTTGGTTTTTCTTGCCTAAATGTAGAACCTTACTTTTTTCACCATTAAATTTCAGTTTGTTAGATAGTGCCCAGTGTTCAAATCTGTCCAGATCCTCCTGTATGTTCCTGAGTATTGGCTATTCCTGCAAGCTTGGTGTCGTCTGCAAATTTGATGAGTTCCCCATCTATCCCCCCGTCCAAATCATTGATGAAGATGTTGAAGAGCACTGGGCCCAGAGCAGAGCAAGCTTTGATATGACCTACAATTTAGTCATTCTAAGTCTTAACTCTCAAATTAATTCAATATCAGTGTATGCATTGTCCTACCAACTTTAGAGTGCAGTTGTGGGCTTCAGGGGAGAGATTGAGGAAGATATTACATTCCCTTCATGGAGTGGTTGTATCTATGAGGTGTTGTCTGTGGGAGTCCATGGCATATATCTTCTTAAAGGAGAGTGCTTCAAAAGCACCATTATTATAGCTATTATAACATTTTAATTATATAATATATAATATCTTCCTGCAGAGATAACTGTGAACATACACATTTAAGGCATTTGCAGGACCGTACAATAGGGTTCTGTCCAAATGGTGTTTTACCTTTCAAATTCTTAGCTTCAGACAAGTTAATGCTTTCAAGGACAACTGAGATATTGTTTAGTGCTTAGATAGAGCTTTCTCTGTTAATAGTTCTTTATCAGCAAGCTACATAGCAGTTCCTAGAAAGGTAGCATGCTGGTTTGGCTGCTAGAATAGCAAAATGGCTAATGAAAAGTTTGAGTATCATCTATTGACAGAATGACTGGGAAAAGAAAAAAAAAACAGATGTTCTTTTTCTATATTTCTCCTTTTTACCAGCCCAGGAGAAATATACAAACAGAAGACTCTACCAGGCAGGCCCAGTGATAAACACAGTCCAGACAGAACATAAAAAACCGAGATAAGGGCAGGCAGAAAATTAAATCCTGGAATAATTTCTTAAGCCAGTTTCATTTCTAGAAAGTTGCATGAGAGTCAAGAAACTTAAGGTTATAGTGTCTAAAAGCTCTTGGTCTTTTGTTACAAGTAGTAATAAAAATATGAAGACCCTGGAGAAGAGTTAGATATTGAGATCTTGAAAGAGGGGAAAGTTCAAATAAAATACTATTCAGCTTAAGCTGTTTATATGATTTTTCAATTTTTAACAAAATAGCTGGTGTTCAGTATTGACTCTTGAACATTTTAGTATGAATCTGGTCTTTGTAATATTTGAGGGACATTGCAAATACATTTTACTAAATTTGATTAATTGTTTAATCCTTGGAATGCAATTACATAATTATGTGTTTTATGTAAGAATGCTTACAAAAATGTGCTTGATAATTCCATACTGGCTGTTTTCTTCTTGATGCACTTTCTAATAATATTCCCCTAATTTTGATTAAAATTCTTTCTATGCCTTTTCTGGTCATTCTGACTTCCTGTTTTGAAATGCTTAAGGGAAACTGCAAAACTGTACATAAACTGTCTATTGCTGCAAGAATAAATGTGCAGAATGGCAGAAGCTGATGAACTAAACCTGTCTTGAAGGTCACTTTAAAAAAAGAAAAGAAAACTGCAAGAATAGCATTTCCTTTCACAACTTACACAATATGTCAACAAAATGATATGCTTTGCCACTAACTTGCACATGTTTAAATTGCTAAAAATAAGCTATCACTTCTGATGCTGGATATAGCATCAAGAACATTGTTTGAAATGTTGTGTTATGTAATTGCTGAATAAAAATGCATATCTCATTACATATAACCCATCTCCTAGAAACTTTTTAGATCTAGAGAGTATTGAAATGACCTGTCCTTTATACTTCATCTGTATAGTCTATATTATTGTTTTATTTTTATTTTCTTTTGTTTTATACTTTATATGTCCATTCAATTATGTCTGATTCTCAGAGATTGCCTAGACAACTTTTCATAGTTGGTTGGTCATTTCTTGCATCCTAGAGTTTAGAGAAAATGTTTGTCCCAAGATCACCCGGCTAGTTTTGTACCCAAGGCAGTACTAGAACTCCCAGTCTCCCAATTTGGCTAGGACTGACTATGTCCCATTCACTTTCAAATAATTTCCAAAGTTGAGATGTGTTAGTAGCTCAGGTTGGTAGTTGGGCTGCTGGTTTGATCTCTGGGCTTGGCTATTTGGCTGAAAAACATTTTGTCTCCATTTGGGGAGACATCTTCTTCAGTGTGCTATGAATTGTGTTCCTCTATCAGAGCACTGGCCTTTAAATACCTTTTTGTGTGATGTAAATTGGTGTGGGTGTTATTTGGAAGTTTCTGAGTCATGGTCTGGTTTTGAGCTGTTTGATTGGCTGGTTGTTGTTGCTGAACAATATTTAGTGTTTAAGTATCATCTGTGTGATACAACAAAGCCCTTGCCAATTCAAAAGGTTTTAATCTTCCCAATGCAATACAATAAAAAAGTGCATTATCAGCATGATCTTGATGGAATCCTCAACTCCCATCCAATTAACTCATGGCCTGATTTAAAAAAAAAACAGTTCCTGTTTGCCTACTCATGAAAAGTGTCTGTTTGGAATCACATAGGTTTATCTCAACAATCTCCCCTTCCTCCAGAAGGATTTCAGTGGTCCAGATCCAGCATTCTACTACAATTCTCATAAATGCAGTCCCACTACCAGCAGCATGTCAGTTCACCTTGGCATTCACCAGAATTCTCCTTGGTATCAGCTTTTGATGTCAGCTCTTCAGATGACAAATAATTCAGAACAGTGCTACTCTGTATAATTGCATAAAAAGAATCAAGATTTTTTAGTTTTTTCTTTAAAACTGCAATTCAAAATATAATTCAAAAATCTTTGGAGAAAAAGAAATTGCTCTATATACATTGCTTTAACAAGCAGGAGATATTAATGATAATAACAATTGTCAAATATCAGAAATAAGTTATAGAATAAGGAACTGGTTTGAGATCAGTGAAGGAAGCAATCTGAATCTGTCAGATCAATGAAAGTGCCGAGACTGCCACTTACCTCCTTTCTATATTTCATTTTCCTCCTGTTGTAATGGCCGCTTTCACTGCATGTTTAGACATTTTCTTTGCCTCTGTAATGAGCCAGACTAGATATTGTTGAAGTACACTTAGCATAGACCTTGTTTTCATATCTCTCATTTTCCCTTCTCAAACACAAACATACACTTCTGATAGAATAATCCATCTGCTCTTCAGTTTTTTTTATTTTACCCCAAATAATTACAAAGTTACATTCTACTTCATCTGCCAAAGCAAATATAATCCATGATAAAACATTCTTGCTAGAGGTCATGTCTATTGTTTCTCAACAAGTGAGCCTCAAGATTATTCACATCTGCTCTCCTACCCCTCGGGACTAGCATACTCATATTGTAAGAATCCTGGGATCTTCCTAGTTGACATTAACATATAGCAGTGAAAGCATTTTCAAAAGAAATAAAATTTTGGTACTGGAAAGACCAGATCCTTCAGTAGCACTTTTTTACCCTTTTGTCATTTACATTATACTTTTATTTATTTTGGGGGGATCTGGCAAGCTGCACTTCCAAATGACCAAGTACATATTTCCCCTCTATATAGATTTTTTTTATAGTGTTATTTTCCTGTCATCTTCACAACTTTATTCTTCCATGATTCAGGTTTTGTGCAGGTGATGTTATATATAACTGAAAGAATAAAATCCATATGAGAGGTTGAAAGTTGTCTCTCTTGTTTGAAATGTTATTTTGTTCCTGCATTATTGAAAAAGGTCAAACGACGATAGCTAATTATTGCATGCTGTTGCTATGATTAATAGAATAATCTATCAACATTCAAATGTTCAGTCTTTTCACTGCCTATCATAACCAGTACAAAAACTACTGGTTCAGTAGTTTCAGGTTCATCTTCAGGTTAATATGCTCACGGCTTTGGAAGCACAAATAATTGACTATAGCTGACAGATAACATAGCAGTGTGAGACTCTTCTTCCTGTTATTAGTTCATTTTATTTATTTATTTTCCTCATCCACCCTTTTTGACTGCAACTTTTCATTCTTGAAGCAAGTCAAACTCTGAATTATGACTAGAGCTCAGTTGGCTGACAGTAGCAGTATCCATTAAATTTAAGACAGAAAGCTGCTTCTTTGCCACTGGTTTTCTTAAAGCTGTTCACAATGCAGTATGTCAAAATGTAGCAATACACAGAAACTGGACACACAGAGTGATGTCACAATTTGCCTATGCACAACAGAATGCTATATTAGCACTCCAAGTGAGGGAGTCCCATTATGTTTATGCATGAAATCTCACTTTTGGATGCAAACTTAGTGATGATAGAGGCAATGAACTGATTTCTTTCTTTTGAAGAGATTTGGATTGATAAACTTAGTAGAAGCTAATAGGAAGAAATTACTCTCTGAACCTACATGGAGATGTCGTGTTCATGGGTAAATTAGTTTGAAACTATGAGCATAATTCTGCTTCCTTTGTTTTCCTCAGTTTTATCAATGTTTTATCAATGTTTCATTCAATTGGTAAGGAAGCAAGCCCTTTTCACAGAGCTTTGTCTTTCTACCCCCAAGGATCTCATTCAAGTCCTGAGAAAGGGACTTTAACAAATGCTCATTTGTACAGCTGATCCAAAAATTAAAATTCATATTCATGGCAAGCATAACTTGCATCAGGTCTAAAAAGGGAGACAGCACCAGGTGTGCTTGAATAAATGGAGTACAGGTGATATAGTTTCTGAATACTAGATTCAACAGGGAACATACATTTTTCATGGCCTAGGTCCCAGTGGAGAAGAGTCTAAGCAAGGAAACATTTTCATCAGGGTTGCAGAAAGTAGGGCCGAGTAAATTTTCAACAGTCATTTCTGCAAATGGATGTCATCTGGAAACCTTTAACTTCATATCATAAGAAAGCTGAGGATGAAAGCCAAAACTACAATGGGGCAAAAGTGTCCAAAAATGATTTCTTTTTCTAATCTGAACACTGGTTCATGATGAACTGATTCGAAACCTTCATGAAGTTCAAGTCTTACTCATAATGGTTTTCTCTGATTTGGCATTTTCTGCTATTTTAAAGTCTGCCTTTCCTGGAAATTTTCTCACAAAAACCACGGACTTTGAACTTGGGGGTCTGAGTAGGGAGTTCAAAGGGTTAAGAAAGGTAACTGACAGCATCACACAAATGTTATGAATTAGTATCATGACATGACTGATACAAATTACAAAATATATGTTATTTGCATGATATCATGCTGTATGAGATTATCATGGCTTCTACTGTATGCCTACAATAGAATAGAATAGAACTTATTGCCCAAGTGTGATTGGACACACAAGCAATTGGTCTCTGGTGCATAAGCTTTTAGTGTACATACAAACAACAATGTGGTAGGTCATATAACATATATCGTAGTTACAATCATTAATCATAAGATACAACTAATGATCAATCATAGATATCAATAGGATAAGGTTGTAGGAAAGATGAGAAAATGAGAAGGATAAAATCAATACAGCCTACAACATGGGTAAATATCTTTAGGCCTAGGACAGTGCTGTGGGGATTAGATATTCCCTAAACAATGAAGACTTCTACAGAGGATCATTTTAGTGGCACAGGACTTTTTATGATTTCTTGTATCTTTCCATTTTTTAAAAGAAATATATCTAACAAGCTTTATTACTACATTTATAAAACATTCCTATAAGGAGTCAAATTTACAGTATACATGAATATAGAACCTTACTGGTCTTAAGCAGAGATTTGTTTATATGTCATCTTTTAGCCTAATTTATAGAAGGAATTGTAAGTAGATCAACCAATCCAATGTTTGTGTTCTCAAAGCAACTTAAAGGAGTAATAGTTTATTTATGTGATTAGTACATGGAAGGAAACAGTTCTGGAAAATAACAGTAGGAAACAGATACCTTAGACCAGGGGTCCCAACCCCTGGTCCATGGACCAGTACTAGGCCATGCCATGCCAAAAACCTGTCTGCAAAAAAAAGCAAAGCCCCATCTGTGAGATGCAGGCAGCACACAAAACCACACATCCTCCAGTCCACAGAAAAACCTCTCTCCATGTAACCGGTTCCTGGTGCCCAAAAGTTTGGGGACTTCAGCCTTAGACAACAGCTATTATAAGATAGCTCAGTTATAAAAATTATACAGTGGTAATGTTTTTACAATGTTTCATCTCCTACTGGATGATTTGACAAAGTTTTCTAAAATACATATTGTTATAGATGAAAATGTTATGGTCAAAGCACCTGGAAAGGAACTAATGTCTTAATTTACATGCATGCAACAGCAATTCCCAGTGTTCTTCTTATGCAAAGCCAATCTTTTGCTAGGACCTATTTTTCCTGATTCAATAATAGTAAAACTATAAGTTTTCTCGCATGGAACAGCTACTCCATGTGCAAGAAAGCCCTTGTCATAATTACTATTATAGCCTGATTTTAATTGAGATTTCTGATAAAGACTGAACAAAATTTTCTGCACTGAAGGCTACATAAAATGTATCATATACCCACAAGAATTCATTGTCTTAGGACTTACAGCTAATAATTACAGAAAATTTTATATTATTTTATAAAGCAAAAGCTTGGGGGGGGGGAAATACCAGATACTGAACTAAATTTAATTGAAACTTACTAAACTAAAGTGTTTTGTTTTAGTTGTTGTTTTTGGAAAACACATACATTAGCACAGAGACACCAACGCACAGAGAGTATCAGAAAGAAGTAGTCCTTGAAACTATTTTCATTTTGAAGTCTAATCTCTGCAAATATACAATGCAGTACCTGATTTTACACACTCGCACATACACGCATGCACGTGCACGCACACACACACACACACACAACACACACACAAACATATACAGTATCTCTTATTTCAAGATAATTAGAGCCTAGATATCTTTCACTGAATATGTTTCTGTGTCTAAACAGAATGTTTCTACCTCTAAACAAAACATCATAAAATGCACAATATTTTTGTGGTAGTGTTTAAATAATCCTTAAAAAGATCTAAGGGCCATTGAATACACTAGATCTGCATGGTTCAGGAAGGAAGTAATTGCTTTGATCTTCATGTACAGTTAGGCACAAGGGAATTATATTGTGTCCCTCAACATGCATGAAGTAGGGAGTATATTTTCTGTGAAGAGAAAAGTATAGAGGAGTGGATTTTAATGAAGAGAAAAGCTTTATTATTATTATTTTTTATGTGAGGTGATCTCACACAGACACAGCGAGAAGAGGACCAGCCAAAAAGGCAATCTGGTCTTGGTCTCAGTTTCGAAGAGTTCCTTAGATATAGGCACTGGCATATGTTTATTTTATTATTCAAGTATTTTAATTTTAAATATGGCTAGGGATCTTAAAATTGTCCCAAAATGTCTCTTGACCTCTGAGAAGGTCAATTTTCACAGATAGTATGTGGTCTGTAGACTGGAAGTTCTCCATTCTTTGATCCTTATAAATCAAAATTAAATATACACAAGTATACTGTATGTATAGGTAGTTCTCACTGACTGCAATAGAGGCTGGCAACTCCATTGCTAATGGATACAGTCACTAAATCAAATGTCACATGGCCATGTTGACATACAATGTCAGTTCTGGCTGTGGTCACCAAGTGAATCACTCATGGTTATGAAGTGCTTTGTCATATGACCACTACTTGTGACTTCCTGCTATGTGCCCTATTGACTTTGCTTGTTGGAAGCTGGTTGTGAAAGTCACAAATGCTGATCATGTGATTGCAGCATACTGTAACCATCATACTGGTTGCTACATATCTGAATCACAATTGTGTGAATGGCGGGGGAAACTGCAAGAATTGCAACTTAAAGGGTCAGTCCTAAGTCTCTCTTTTTTTTCAGCACTGTTGCAACTTTGAGCAGTCACTGAAGACATGGTTGGTAAGCGAGGACTAACTTTATTTACAGACTTTTAGAAGCATCATCTCTTATGGTGATCACTTTAAAAGCATCATCTATAACTCTGCTTTGGAGTTCTAATATACAGAGAGCTCAAAGCTGCAGTTATTATAAATTTTACATATCCTAAAATGTTGAGATGAAAAATGGCTTTGTTCAAAAAAATAAAAGGCACAAAGGGTTTCAAGAATTATGTGCACACGTATAGACATATATACCCAGAGACATTCTCAGACATAAACACACATATTAGATATATCTATTAAGTAAGTGCCTGCCCACAGAAAAGAAAGTGATTAGCAGCTGCTTTGCTGGCATGAAATGCACAGCAGTGGAGAAATGGCCCAAAGCAGCCAGCAGTCTAAATTAAATACCTGGCAACATCTGCCTGCTTTAGGTTGATTAAAAAAAAACCTGGCTTATAACACAGAGAGCATCAACACAGAAAAGGAGCAGCTTAAGACTCCCTTGTACTGCAGCCCCTTATTGATGGAATATGTAGCATCATTAACTGGCATAGACCAAAAGGTTCATAGTCATATATTCCATAAGTGTTAACTCCCCTTGAGGCATAGGTTAACAGTACATTAAAAATAAGCTATTTTAATAACTTGTTTTAAGAAACCATAAAATTAAAAAATAAAGCAGGACTTTTCTTGGTAAGATTTTGGAAGTGGATGGCCATTGACTGCTTGCTAGGGCTGAGGCAGAATGACTGGTCTAAGGTTACCCAGCTGCCAAACATGAAGCTTTTATTGCAGAATAATTATAATTATATTTTGGATTCTTAAAAATAAAATAAAAAAGAGAGAAATAGAGAAAAAATAAGTAATAACAATTAATAACAGGAAACAGCTATCTCTGCTAGTGATTAATTGGTACAACAGAAAGCTGTGCTGCTGCAGAAATGAAGAGTTACACGAATAATAGTATATTCTAAATTCCCCAATAAGATGCATTTCAGAACCTTCTGTAGTTAAATGTTTCATGTTTTCTGCACAATTAAAAATTATCCATTCAGAATCTCAATATAAAATGCATTTAGTCCTGTTTTGTAGCTTTCGAAAGGCTGTGTTTCATTCCCATCCCCCTGCCTTCCATCTTTCCAAATAAATGGGTTCCATTTCAAAACAAATCTACATTCATAATTCCTTTTGGTGTGCTTGTGAATTTGCATGCCACTATCTTAAACTCCCAGATGACAATGCTAAGTGACTTGAAAGGATGAAATATCATATAATAACCTCTCTGGAACCTTTGGCAATTCAGCTGTTCTTAAATATACAGAGGTTATGGAGTTTGATGAAGCAGTAGGCGTGAGCTTAAATGGACTCCAGAAGATGGTAGAGGATAGGAAGGCCTGGAGGAACGTTGTCCATGGGGTCACGATGGGTCGGACATGACTTCGCAGCTAACAACAACATGGAGTTTGAAAGCATGAACTGATTTTCAAACTAAACCTGCTGACAGATATATAAATGACATCCCTAGTCTCTACATCTAGCAATTAAAACTTTAGCAGCCCATTAATATAAAAAGCAAGGGGCTAGTTTGCCATGGTTTTCTAGCATTACATAATGTTCTTCTCTCAAATTATTTAAATATCTGGAAAGTTGGCAAAAGATGAACTACTAAATAATATTAAATTTTCAGGACAAATTTGAAGAAGTAGCTTTTCTTTGACATTGCAGTTCCCAAGAAGCAAAGGATGTGTAACAAAATAAAAATAGAAGGATGTGTGAAAAGAAAAAGGTGGAAGGGAAAGACACATTTGATGAGATTAGTAATTGTAATTTTTAAAACACAGACTGCTTGTGTATGTGTGTGTTTTCTGTGTTATACTTTTTTGCAGATAAATAGAGTTACTTATCGGGACTTCTGTTTGCTTATGCTTTTCATATACTAAGTGAGTATTTAAACTATAAAAATTGAGATGTCTTGGATGTAGCAAACAGTTATAAGCACAGTTATAGAGATAAACAGTAAATGGAAAAGCCAAAGGTGCTTTTTCAAGAAGGATCTGGACTTTCTTGTTTTTCTTTTGAAAAACTGTATAGTGAAAATGTCTTCAAAAAAAACAACAACAAGGAAGTCCAGTTGCTTCTTGAAAAAACACCTTTGGGACAATCATGACCTGGATGACTGAGGATCTCCATAGACATTTAGCTACGCACTTTGGGATGAATATCCTTTGAATGGTGTGGGAATATGAATGGATTTCCGGAAACAGAAACCAGCTTCACTGCAGTTTGAGATGCAGACAACACTGACTCATCCCCAACAGCCTGTGCCTGTTTTCAAAGTCAAGGGACACTTCCTGCAGAAAGCACACTCCACAACACAGTCCTTTCAGCAGTTCCGAAAAGGCTGCACACCCATTTGCACTACTCAGCTGACCCTGAGGACACAGACAAACTCTAAGTGGCCTCATTGACTCTCTAAAATAGGGGGGGTCAAACTGCTGGCCCACGGGCCGGACGCATTACGAGGAAATCGCGCCCACCCTATTGCCGGCAACGGGGAAAAAGTTTTGATATGTTGCATGATGTCACATGATATATAAATCCTTCCATTCCCCACCATCCAATTAGAGCTGAAGAAGCTTCTTGGATGAGAAGTGAAATGTCTTCAAAAGAAAAACAAGAAAGTCAGTTGCCTCTTGAAAAGCACCTTTGGGACAACTATGACCTGGATGACTGAGAATCTCCATAGACAGTATATCGTAAAATATATTTTCACACAAAAAATGACTCTTTCTTTCTCTCTCTCTCTCTCTCTCTCTCTCTCTCTCTTTCTTTCTTTCTTTCTTTCTTTTTCTTTCTCTCTCTCTTTCTTTCTTTCTTTCTTTCTTTCTTTCTTTCTTTCTTTCTTTCTTTCTTCCTTCCTTCCTTTCTTTTTCTTTCTGTAATCTTTTTTAGTTTTCTGATTTTTATCATTCATTTTAAAAACTTAAGGATAGTTTTATTTTGTTATTTTATTTTGCTTATAAGTTGTGTTTTTCTAAAATAAAGATTAATAAAAAGGTTTTAAAAAGCATACTAATGTATGAGTGGCTCATATCAGTACTATTTGGTTTTTCAGTGGAAAAATTATCTAACAGGTTGAACTGTTGGTTTGTTGGTATTCTTTTTGTAGATGTCTTGACTAGGCAACATCATCCGTGCTCTGACAAGAGAAACCGTATCAGAGAAAAACAAGAAATCAATATCATTTCTCTATTCACTACTTGTAATAAAGATGACCTTATTTTTCATGAAGACTTGATACAAATTTTAGTTTGAGTTTTAGTTCCACATGCTTTACTTGATACAACATTAGAAGGATTTAGGGAAAGTTTTAAAAGTCTTAGAAATCATACAATGTTTTAATGATTATTATGATTCTTTTTATGTGCAAAGAAGGCTGTACATGCTAAGCAGTGATGGGATTCAGCTGATTCGCACCAGTTTATTAGAACTGGTAGCTAATTTTTTGTTGCCCAGACCCAGAATGGACTTCCGGAAGTGGCATCCACACAGAGCACCAGTTGTTCACATATTTGAATCCCACCACTGATGCTAAGATAGAAATAATCATACCTGAACTTAATGTGACTTATTTCTAATTAAACATTTAGGCTTTCAGAGTGTTTGCCATAAGATAATAGGATTAAATCTAGTATCTTTGCACTTCTTCTCTGCTAGCTGCTTTGGACTTCCTAGAATGAAAATGAACATTCTAAAAATATAAATAGATAATAGTGTTCACTGTTTACAAACCTTATGTACTTCCTTCACAAGCTTGTAGGAGTATGTTTGGAGTCAGTACAATGAGCAATACTATATTACAACTTTCTCCATGTGCAATAAATTAAGTTTTAAATGAAATAAGTGTCACATATTTTAAACATAATTTTGTTGCTATTGCTTGTTTGCATAATCATCAGTGATGACCTGAAAGGAAAGTTGAATTTATTATTTCTGTAAAAATAACACCACAATATCTATACAGGCATTTCATAAAATCAGCTACTAGCCTTTGATAAACTCATGGCTATGGGGATATTGCAACATTTTTCAAAAGATTTATCCCATCAATGCAGCAAATGCACTGTTTTGAGGAATGGATGCAGAGTGATCACATCTTACTTTGAAGCTCAGCTGGTCTTTTAACTTTCAATTTGTTGTCATAAGAACCCATTTTGTTTTTCTGTTTGTTTGCCATTGCAAAATATTGAGAGATGGAAGACAATGTTAAACATTCTGACTGCTATTTTTGTATTATGTTTTAACCCTGGCTGTCTGTTTCATAAACTGAATCACAGAAAGATTCCCTGTGAAGACAGGTTGCTTATTTTGGTGAGAAAATGATAAATATGGGATATAGCTGTTCAAATGAACAGGACTGTACAGTTGACTTTAGTTGATTTTGAAAAAGTATAAGACCAGCAAATAAAAGAAAAAAAAAAGGAATAAAAGTACAAATGGTATCAATAAGAAAAAATAAAATAAAATAAAATGTTGAGAATAAAGAAGAACTAGTGACAAAATATCAGCCAGATCAGGGTACAGTATTTTCCTTTTGACTGAGCTAACACTTGATACAGTATTTCTAACGACTCTATTCATAACAGTTGAATTATGAACAGTTTCTCAAATTGTGAATTTACACCTTACAAGGATTGACAAAAACAAACAAACAAACAAACAAATGAGTTATTACCCCCCATAGATAGGGCGCGCAAATTGGGGGTCCTTCTAGACTCACAGCTCTCTTTAGAAGAGCATATTGGAGCTGTGACTAGGGGGGCCTTTGCCCAGGTTCGCCTGGTGCGCCAGTTGTGACCTTATCTGGACCAGGATGCCTTGCGTACAGTCACTCATGCGCTCGTGACCTCTTGTCTAGACTACTGTAACGCTCTCTACATGGGGCTGCCCTTGAAGTCCACTCGGAGGCTCCAACTGGTGCAGAATGCAGCCGCACGAGTTGTGCTGGGAGTCTCCCGATACTCCCATGTTACACCTTTGCTCCGCAAGCTGCATTGGCTGCCGGTTGTCCTCCGGGTGAGATTCAAGGTGTTTGTAATGACTTACAAAGCCCTACATGGCATGGGTCCAGATTACCTACAGCAACACCTGCGGCCGGTGTCAACTTCCCTCCGTCCAGTGCGCTCCCACAGAGAGGGCCTCCTCAGAGTGCCTCCGATCAAAGAATGTTGATTGGTGGCCCCCAGGGTGAAGGCGTTCTCTGTGGGCACGCCAGACCTGTGGAACCGCTTTCCGGTTGAGCTCCGGATGGCCCCCGACCTTCGCTCCTTCCGGCGCGATCTAAAAACTTATTTATTTGAGCAATCTGACCTGGTCTGATGGGTTAGGGTTGGGGTTTTAATACATTTTAATTAATTACTGTTTTAAACTTGGGCATAATATTTAATCATTTTTTAACTTTTGTATTTTGTTTTTATATTTATTGCCCTGTACACCGCCCTGAGTCCTTCGGGAGAAGGGCGGTATAAAAATATAATAAATAAATAATAAATAGGGTACCTGACCATGGATGAAGAACTTGAGGCTTGAAGCCTACATGTTCTTTTTTGGAATCTCTGAAGATCCAAAAACTCCCATTGTCCAAAATAAGACAGAAGTAAGATGTAAAAAAAGAGCTTGAGTTAATACTGAAGGGTGAAGAGTTAAGTTAGAGTAGAGTAGACTTCATCTCTGTGTGAATATGGAAGAAGCAGAATAGAAAGAGTATTGATGCTTTTGAAATTTGGTATCGGAAAAATCTCTTGAGAATTCCATGATCAGCCAAGGGAAAAACAAAGAAACAAGTGGATAATTAAACAAACCAACCCAGAGTTATCGCTCAAGGCACAAATGATCAAGCTCAAATTATTGGGCTTCAGGTGAATTTTTTGAAGGCCTAGCCATCTGGGAAAGATGCAAGGAAAAGAAGAGGGCAACCACCAGCAAAGTAGTTAGACGTGGTTACAGTGGTGATGGGTACACCATTGGAAGATCTGATGTGCGAGACTAGTGACAGATAGTCATAGAAAAAGTCTATATGGTCACTAAAAGTTAATATGATACACATACACACACCAATGGATACACATACACACACCAATGAATGAATGAATGAATGAAAAATAAATAAAATTGCAAATAGTGAGGTTATTAGCTATGAATGTATGTCCTGTTTGAGACATTTTTCAGAATATCATAAGTAAAATTATTGATTAGATATTTTTAAGGAATGGGATAGATACATTTTTGTCTACTGTCTGTAAACTGAATAATTACATGGATTTTGTACTTTAGAAGCCCCAGTGCTTTTCAATTCCAGGTAAGATAATAATAATAATAATAATAATAATAATAATAATAATAATAATAATAATAATAATAATAATAATAATAATAATAATAATGTTGGAAGGGACCTTGGAGGTCATCTAGTCCAACACCCTGCTAAGGGAGGAAACCCTATACCATTTCAGACAAATGGCTGTCCAGTCTCTTCTTAAAAACTTCCAGTGTTGGAGCAGTCACCACTTGTGGAGGAAGGTTTGTTCCACTAGTTAATTGTTCTAACTGTCAGGAAGTTTCTCTTTAGTTCTAGGTTGCTTCTCTCCTTGACTAGTTTCCAACTGTTGCTTCTTGTCCTGCTTTCAGGTACTTTGGAGAATAGCTTGACTCCCTCTTCTTTGTGGCAGCCCCTGAGATATTGGAACACTGCTATCATGTCACCCCTCATCCTTCTCTTCATTAAACTACACATACCCAATTCCAGTAACCGTTCCCTATATGTTTTAGCCTCCGGTCCCCCAATCATCTTTGTTGCTCTTTTCTGTACTCTTTCTAGAGTCTCGACATCTTTTTTACATCGTCGTGACCAAAACTGGATGCAGCATTCCAGGTGTGGCCTTACCACGGCATTGTAAAGTGGTATTAGTACTTCACGTGATCTTGATTCTATCCCTCTGTTAATGCAGCCTAGCCCTGTGTTGGCTTTTTTGGCAGCTGCAGCACACCGCTGGTTCATATTTAAGTGATTGTCCACTAGGACTCCAAGATCTCTCTCACAGTTACTACTATCGAGCAAGGTACCACCTATACTATACCTGTGCATTTGATTTTTCCTGCCTAAATGTAGAACCTTACTTTTTTCACCATTGAATTTCATTTTGTTAGATGGCACCCAGTGTTCGAATCTGTCCAGATCCTCCTGTATCTTAAGCCTATCTTCTGGAGTATTGGCTATTCCTGCCAGCTTGGTGTCATCTGCAAATTGGATGAGTTCCCCATCTATCCCCTCATCCAAATCGTTGATGAAGATGTTGAAGAGCACTGGGCCCAGAACAGAGCCCTGGGGCACCCCACTACACACTTCCTTCCATGTAGATGCAGTTCCATTGAGGACCTCACACTGAGTACGGCCAGTCATCCAGCTACGAATCCATCTGGTGGTGATTCTGTCTAACCCACATTTTTCTATTTTATCAAGTAGAAGGCTGTGATCTACTTTATCAAATGCCTTACTGAAGTCCAAGTAAATTATATCCACAGCATTCCCCTGGTCCACTAGTTTTGTCACTTGGTCAAAGAATGCAATAAGATTTTTCTGGCATGATCTGTTTTTGACAAACCCATGTTGGCTTTTAGTGATAACTTTGTTCGCATCAAGGTGTTTGCTGATTTGTTGTTTGATTATCTTTTCCAGAATCTTCCCAGGTATTGAGGTCAGGCTGATAGGTCTGTAGTTTCCTGGATCTATTTTTTTCGCTTTTTTGAAGATGGGAACTACATCAGCTCTCTTCCAGTCCTCTGGTAGTTCCCCAGTGCTCCAGGATCTTTGAAAAATATAGTTCAGTGGTTCTGAGATCACGTCTGCCAGTTCCTTGAGAACCTTGGGGTGTAATCCATCTGGTCCTGGTGATTTGAACTCATCTAGGTTGGACAGGTGCTCACTTACCATTTTCTTGCCTATCTTAACTTGCATTTCTATTCTGTTTTTTATGGCACTGGTTTTGGTAGGTTGGACTGTTTTTTCCCCCTTTGTGTAAAGACAGATGCAAAAAATGATTTAAATAGTTCTGCTTTCTCCCTGTTGCTTGTCACCTTTTTGCCACTTTCCCCCACTAATGAACCAATCATTTCCTTAACTTTTTTCTTGTTTCTTATATGTTGAAAAAATGATTGAGAAATCCTTGTGCCTTCATGGTCTGCTTTTGGGTTTCTCACAAAGAAAGTAATGAATTAACTGTTCCTCTGTTGAACTCAGGCTGGATTTTCTGTGTTCATCTGGACAGGGGAAATTGTTGAAAATATTCTGGATGGGATTTATATATTAATGAATATATTATTTTTATAGAAGGAATGATGAAACCAAGGCTAGGTTATGGCTTACAGACATTTCTTCATCTCAAGTTAAGCTTATAATGACCTCTTCAATACAGTATAAAAAAAAATCTCTCCCCAAAGTGTGAAAATCTGAATTCTTATTGAGAAGTTTAAATCATGACATATTAAACTAAAAATGTGTCTTGAATACACATGGATTAAGAAAAGATTGGTTTCTATCTTGCTGGTCTTCATCTTCTTTTCCTTTTATAATTATTGTTTCCTCATAAAATATTTCCAACCGTATGTATGCTGAAAAATAAGTACTTAAAAATCAGCACCCTTTGGTTTTTTAATTTTTTAATTATTCCAATGTCTGCTATTATGGTTTTCATTTTTTACAGAGTTTGCTTTATAATTAGAGAAAATTGAATTGTCTGTTGAGTGTTTGCCAGTAGGGCATTATTTCTTATTGATATAAAACTGTATCAACTACATGTTTTTTTTATTTAAAAGAAAAAGCAGGTAGTAGAAATGTCCTTCCCCTTTTCTATTTTTTCTCATTCTGCTTTCTTTAGATTTCTTTTGATATATTTTATTTGGGCTGAGGGAATAAGAGATAGGTCTCTTCAGAATTTCTTTTCTGTACCATTATGTAGCTAAGCCTAGGCAACGCAGCACAAAATTAAAATCTGTACCATAACAACAACAAAATCCAACAACAAAAATCCACTTCTACCATCCACCTTCAAGTTATGGTTTAGGGTTATGTAATGTTTCATAGCTTTGAATTTTAACTAGTAATAACCTGAAACTTACAATGCCTCAGTGGATAGAATATATTGAGAACATATTGTTTTATCTTATTCCCATTCTACACATTTGTGAGTGAACCTGCAATAACGTGCTACAGATTCTAGCAAAGAACTTTATATTCCTCTGAGTGTAAAGTGTGTAATAACAATGTACTGTGGTTTCTGATGTGATTAAGCTGTTTATTCCCCCATATCTACTTCCCAGTATAGCTTTTGCTGGTTCTGAGTTAAAAAAAAAAGTGTAATAAAGTTGTGAATAACTTTGGGTAAATCATCCTTGAAATTAAGGAAGCTTCCTATTCTTCCACTTGAAATTTTAAATTTCACCCTGAGATTAGGAATTGTAACAAGAATTTATCTAGATATTTGTTTAAACTTTCTCACTTGAGGCACAATTGACCAAATGATCCTACTTAAGACATGTTGTGAAAGGTCTAGCTCCTGAGAGAAAGTTCTAATGCTGGGAAGAGGATGACCAGCAGAAAATGATGGTCTCAGTTACAATAGAAATGTGTGCACTGGTAGAAAATCTGGTAGAAACAAGTTAGGGACAGATCATCATGGAAAAAGTCTAACTATACGGTTATTAAGAGTTGACACTGACAAGGAAGGAAGGAAGGAAGGAAGGAAGGAAGGAAGGAAGGAAGGAAGGAAGGAAGGAAGGAAGGAAGGAGTATAATTAATATTTCTTTTTTAAAAAAAAACCTTGTGTTTTGATTATTTTAATCACTGTAGTTCTGTATGTAGCTTTAGAAATTATAGACATGCAAGTCATGGCACATCCCCATTGATGGGCCATTTTTGTAAACATTCTAAGACAAGTTTTGAAAATTACAGGACATTGATTAGTGAACTTATTTTTTTCTCTCCAATTGACAGCTTTTTGCTCCAAATACTGTATCATCCTCCCTTCTTCCCACAAGTCCCTTTTACATATACCATTTGGTCTCCCATAGATTTCCATATGCTAAATGGGATTGGAGAATAACCCTGTCCAAATGCCTCTTCCATCTTTGTAGATGGGATAGTCCAAACCCCCTTCTCAAGCAGGAGACCCTATACCATTCTGGACAAATGGCTGTTCAATCTCTTCTTAAAAACCCCCAGCTCTGGAGCTCCCACAACTTCTGGAGGCAAGGCATTTGACTGATTGTTCTGACTATCAATAAGTTTTCTCCCTAGTTGTAGGTTGCATCTCTCCTTGATAAGTTTCCACCTGTTACTTCTTTTAATGCACTGAGGTTCTTTGGGGAATAGGGTCACAGCCCACTCTTCTCTGTGACAGCCTCTCAAATATTGGAAAACTACTACCATGTCATCTCTAGTTCTTCTCTTTATTAGACTAGAAATACCCAGTTCCTGCAACCATTCATCATATATTTTAGTCTCCAGTCCCCTAATTATCCTGGTTGGTCTTCTCTGTACTCTTTCTATAGTCTCAGCATCTTTTTTGTATGCTGGTGACCAAAATTGGACATAGTATGCAAGCATAGTCTAATCCTATTATAGGAGTACACAACATTTTTCCAGCAAGATATTGCATTTTGGGGGTGGGCTGATGGCTGCATGCCAACCTAGGGCAAAGCCAGACCAAAGCCCTAATTTTCTTTCTACCCATTGTCACTTAAATTTGGCTATAAAAATAAACATAGTTAATCTGATTTGTGTCCAGTCATCTATTTAATGATTTTTCTCTTTCAATTTTGTTAAAATTTGATAATAACTTTTACAGGTCTCTTGGGATATTGAATCATAGAATTGAAGAGTTGGAAGGATTTTAAAAGACTTCTAGTCTAATTCCCTTCTCATATCATTCCACACAATATAATGGAATAGAATTTTGTCTGCCACACATAATTTTTGCTTGAAAAACTGCAATGATGAAGTTCTCACAGTTATAGGAACTAGGGGATTCCCCTGCTTAATAGATCTCATGGTCAGGAAATTGATCCTTCATTCAAGTTTGAATCTTCCACCAACTGGTCTTGTCCTACCCTTTGGAGCTAGGGATAATAAGTTTACACCCCTTCTCCTTTAAATATTTGAAGGTCATGTCTTTGATAAAGTGATTTGAAGATGCTATATATATTTTTAGATTATTAATCAATTAATTTGTCATTCTTTGGAAAGAATCCAGGCTGACAGAAACAAAATATAAATTTTGTTTATAAAATAAACAAATAAATAAAATATAATTACCATTTTGCTTTGTTTTCAGTTTCTTGCTTATGTTCCTTTGTTTGATTTTTTTTTTGTAACCTATGCTCTAAAGAAAGCAGTTTTCACAACTGATTTTCAATTTTACCTAACCAAAAATATTTAATGAGAAACCTCAGGGAGAAATATAGTGAGCCTTATGAAAACTCCACTGGCTTTCCTTAAAATTGTATTGAAACTGCTGAATTAAATTTATTTTGTTGAAACCACTTTAGCATCTCCTAATATTCCCACAAAATGAGAACCTCCAAAGTTGAAATTTGACTGTGAACAGCATTATGAAAATTAAAATATAATGGTTGGAGTACATAACTAACTAATGGTGAAAAGCTTTTAAGTGTCAGTCTCATACTAAGAGGTTGCATCTTTCCAGTTTTTACTGAATTCTTAGTGAAATGCTAAAGCTATCTTTCTGACCACTTAAGATTAAGGATGAATATTTTTACAGAATTGCTTCCAGCAAATGGATTCCCCTCCCCCCCCCCGCCAACCCCCCCCCCCCGCTTCTTGATGTTATTGGGATCTGCTGAGAAACTGAATAATATATGGAATCAGTTTTAACTTTAATGGCTTTCAGCTTTAACACTTGAAATATATATTTTTTTCCTGCAACTTCTTTATGGAAAGCAAGTGACCAAGTCAAAAACTGCTATGGATATAATTAGGACTATGAATTATTTCAGAGCCTTGGTTTCACTTTTAGTAATAGCTCTATTTTATTTTCTGCATTAAAAACTGGGAAGCACATTTGGAAGATATTGTGGCAGAAGTACATTTATTATGAAATGATATATGAAGTGTTTAAACTCTCATATAATCTCAGTTTGAAAATTGCAGATAAATTGGTTTATCAGTTGTTTGTGGGGGGAGATATCATAATGGTACTAATATTGCACTCATTATATTACATTTTTAAACTGTATGAGATATTGCAAAAAAAAGAAAAGGATTTAATTGCCTAAAATTCCAGAATGGTAATATATTCAATTAAAATAGTTCTTTAATACACAATTGATCTAGATACATTAGCAGTATCTAAATCTCCAGATAATATTGAGAATAGTGACATTTGTTTTGGGTGATTTTAAATCTGGATTTATTATTTTAAATAAGCAATTAAAAAGTATACATAGATAGATAGATAGAGATACATATACATTTTTCCTTAATGCTGTTGAATATTAAATATTAAGATAAATTATTATTTTAATTTTGAGTGACATAGTGGCCAAGTGGTGAAAATGCTCACCTTCCACTCAGAAGGTTGAGACTTCAGTCCTAGGTGAGATAGATGTTTCTCTCCTAGAGCGCAAAGAAAAAATATTTGCTGAGAACTCTGTGTGGCATCAGGAAGGTCATCTGTCCAGTAAATTCCCATCCCTGCCTCTAGCCAAATTAAGTAATTACAGGGTTGTAAAAAGGGAGTTTTTTTAATCTTAATTATTATCTGTGACTTCTCATTTTGATTAACAGTCATGAAGAGAAGTTGTACAATGAAATGGAAGAGAATGGTCAATAATGTGGCAGACATCACCTCTATTAGAGCAGCAAGGAAAATCCAGGACTGGCAATCATTGCCTGCAATTAGCAACCTGAAAGTAGCCCATGGAATAGGCAAGATGGCACTGCTCCCCCAATGCTAAAAAACAATAAAAATTGGCCACATGAAAACTCCCTGATCAGCAGAAACAGCAAAAACCATAGCGTGTTCATTGGTGAAAGAACAAGCCAAATGCAATATACAGTTAATAGCAATACACAGCTAATAGAAGCTTGTTTTATTTTCTGATTTAAACTGATTTTCTATGCAGCACAGGATTGATTCTATTTAGATTTAGCTTTTTTCAGTGATAAGAAACCCAAGTGCAGGAATTTGAGTTGTATTTTATATAAGGAATCTGTGTAAGATGTGAATAATATCTTTGAAAGCATTATGTAGATAGATGCTTCTGTGGAAGCCAAGTGTCTGGTTCCTGCTGCAGCTCAAATCAAAATAGCCACAGAGAGCAAGGACAACCAACCATATGAAGCATCCTGAAATGGCCAAAAGAGCTGGACGTTTCTCAGCTTCTGACAGCATCATCAGCCAAATTATCAGGATGCATACAAGATCATAGCCTTAGCAAAGAAGGCGTTCAGAGAAGAGGGAAACCACCATTTTAAAACAGCTAAGGATGACTTTAAGCTGCCTCCCCATTGAGCTGAGGTTAAGACAAATCAACACCACGAGGACATGTCATTTAAACATGATTAGTAGAGTAAATTTGTGCATTAATATTCAGGGACATGAGGAAAAGCCATAAAGAAGACTTCAGAGTTTAGTAACATTTGGGATTACAACAGCTAAACAAACAAAATAGTTCTGATCCTTTTTTTATTGTGCTTCACAGAAATGACTGGGGTTGCTAAGTTTAAAAGTAATTAATCTATGCTCAATCATCTTGTGGCAGAGGGAAATTCTTTGAAATGTAGTACCCAACAGGATGCATTTATTTCAAGAGCAAAACATTTCTGCCAAAGTGCTGCAAATGACATTTGAAAGGCATAAAAATAACAGGATTGGTTTACTAATAAAACAGAAGGGGAAAAAATCCTAACAGGGAGATCTGACATGCTGTGTATCAATCATGCTCCTTTGCTGATGTCTAGAAAATTGAACAAGTAAGATTTTGACAGCCAGAGCATATGTTGTAATTGTTTTTAAGCTTCTGGCTGGAAACTAGGCAAAGGTTGATCTAGAGAAGCAAAATCAATCTGTGGCTTTCCTTTAAACTGCAAATACTGGCTTCTCTTCCAAGAAATATTTGATGCGATAATGGAGAATATTTGATTCCATATTTTGGTGGGAGAAGATATACACATTGCTACTTGCATTCATAGGGTAATAGTTCCCTGCAAACCCAAAATGTTATTTTTATAGGAAAGCTAGATACTTAACAAAAGCTTAGAAACAATATCATTCAACAGCTCATGTTCTTCATCAACATTACTCCCAAAACATGGCATTGTGATCCTAAAACTAACAGCAAGTATCTCAAGGTTTTGCCTTATCTAGGCCATAGTTAACAGAGATCCCTACAACATCTGAAAAACTATAATTTAAAACTACTGGTATTTATTATTCATAATTTTCATTTATAATACTGCCCAATATAACATTCTTCCACGTAGTGATAGAATGATAATATAGGTCCTGAATTTCCACTCATTTAGTCTCAGAGATGATCCTGAGACACACACACACACACACACACACACACAAACACACACACACACACACACACACACACACACACACACACACACACACATATATATATATATATATATATATATATATATATATATATATATATATATATATATATATATATTTATATATAGTTATAGTTATATAGTTATATAGTTATAGTTATATAGTTATATAGTTATATAGTTATATATATTAGTTATAGTTGGTTTTTTAAAAATTCCATTTATATCCCGCCCTTCTCCGAAGACTCAAGGCAGCTTACAAGCTTAGCAGTAGCCTTCATTCTATGTATATGCCTGCTTATTAGGGCTTTCACACACACCCCAAGCGGCATTATTACAAAGTCAGCTTAATTGCCCCCAACAATCTGGGTCCTCATTTTACCTACCTCGGAAGGATGGAAGGCTGAGTCAACCTTGAGCCCAGTGGGACTCGAACCTGCACTAATTGCAGGCAGCTGGTGTTACTTAAGGAGGCATTAGCCCACTGCTCCACCAAGGCTAGTTCAGTATATGAGAATTCTGTACAGGTAGTTCTTGACTTACAACAGTTCATTTAGTGACCATTCAAAGTTATATTGAAGGTTGCATTGAAAAATGTGACTTATGACTGTTTTTCATAGTTACGACTTGTGTAGTATCCCCATGACCATATGATCAAAATTCAGATGCTTGGCAACTGGCTCATATTCATGACCTTTGGTTTATCCCAGAGTGGTCACCTTTTCTGTTTTTCTGACAAGCAAAGTTAATAGGAAAGCCAGATTCACTTAATAACCAGGTTACTACCATATTTCCCTGAAAATAAGCCCCATCCCAAAAATAAGCCTGGGGCAGGCATGGCCAGCACAAGCGGCGACAAGGTTGAAAACGAAGCTAATCAGTCCATTTCAAAGTTCCCCATTTGCAAGCAGACGGAGCTTCAAGTCTCCCTCAGATCTCTGTTCAGGGGGAAAAGTGTTTGGGCACCTATGGGGTGCTTGGGGCAGCTCCACCCCACCACCCCACCTCCCTCGCCTCTTAGTGGCAGCACAGCACAGCACGCCTCGTGGCCTCCTGCTGAATGGGGACAGGGGTCTTATTTTCGGGAAAACATGGTTGCTTGTCAACTGCAGTGATTTACTTAACAATCGTGGCAGGAAAAGTTGCAAAATGGGGGCAAAACTCACTTAGCACATGTATCACTTAACATAATTTTTGGGCTCCATTGTGCTCATATCGAGAACTACCTGTACCTGTATATCATGCTTTAACTTTAAAATATATGTAAAAAATGGTGACAGAAATAGTTAAATCAGTGAGAAAAGCAAAGAGAAAAAATCCCCAATTACTATAGATTTTTTGAACCTGGCCAAAAATGATCTGAGAGAGTGGAAAGCTTGAAGCAATCTCTGATCAGTCCTGGTTTAGTTTTCATTGAACTGGGACCAAAGAACTATGAAGGGAAGAAATAAGGAGGTGATTTGTTCTAAACCTATTCAGTGTGAACCCCCAGTGAGGCTGTTCTGTCCTCGCTACATGCTACCCTGTGTGCAGCTTGATACGCAGCTAAAACTAGTTATTCTCCAATAAAACAGACTACGTTCATAGTAAATGCTTTATTCAAGGAAGGGGATGGGTGAAACTGGGAAAAATAGAAATATATACAGTAAGAACTCAAATATAAAATAAGTGGTATTGAGTTGCTGGTGAGCATAAACAATAACAAATACAAATAAAACTAAATCTCACTAGCGTGCTGTGTGTATGGAATGTAGATTTTTGTCACAGATTAAGCTGGATTGCTCCCAGTGCTTCTATTTCCTCAGACTGCTCAAGGAAAAAGACTTGGTTTTTTGGGAAATGACTTCCCAAGATGCACTTGTTTTTGGAATCGGGGTGATCGGAAAATGGATGTCTTAAAGTACTGGATCAGTTTCCAAACAATAAAGATTAGTATTTGGCCATGGCCACTAGATGGGGCCAGAGAACCGCTGCAGTTTATACACAAATTGCATGCTGGGGGGGGAGCAGGGGGGCCATGATGTAGAAACTACCTTGATGTGATTGTGGGGCTTGTATGCTCTGAGGAAGATGATAGCTATGCCAGAGGTTCAATTATACTGGACAGATCCCATCAGAAACATCAGACAAAGATGTCTCTCCCATAAAAAAATATATGGTGAGACATAAATTACAGAAACCCATATTGGCTCAGTCGTCATTTGGGTCAACAAGGACCATGCTAGATTATTAGGTTTTTGCATAGCGTAGTGAACAGATTGCTATGGCTTTATTCTAAAAGCTTTCTGGCATTTTAAGCTTTAGAAAAGCAAATAGCTTTCTTAGTTTCCCATACATATTTCCTCTTTTATAGAAATATGTATGCATATCTTTAAATTATGTCAGAATGCTATTATTTCTTTGTCATACTGAGAACCACAATAATTTATTTTAATGATGTCACTTAAAGCAAGATTTAAATATAATTATACTTCGTTATTGTTGCAATTAACGTGTCAAATGGTTGTAAAGCTAAGAGCTTCAATGTCCAAAGCTGTATTATAGTGTTGGTTTGTCATATTACTTTTGTGCCTACCAGTTTTAGTCTATGACCAGTGACTTCCTCAGTTGTATTTAGGGAACATTCACACACATATGTTGTCTAATGAAATCAGAAATGGAAGGAATGTTATAAATCCACTTTGGAAAGATTCTCTGAACTCTCTATGATAATCTAATGAGACTTTTTTTGGTAAGTAAACAATTCAGAAATACAAATTATATACATTTGTAATACGAGCACTGCCTAATTCAGCGGCTCCAAACCTTTTCTATACCCCTGACCCCAAGAACGCTTCTGATATATTCTCGCACCCCTTACAAAAGTTCAAAATAACAGCAATGAATTATGCATATATATTATACAGTATTTTGAAAACCCAAGTTTTTGCACCCCCTGGAATATTGTCTCCCACCCCTAGGGGGTGCGACCACCCCTGGTTGGGAACCCCTGGCCTAATTAGATAAGGTTGCTACTTACTAAGAAACCCAGTTTAAAGACAAAAATGGCAGAAAAGAAGAAAAAAAAATTATTACTGATTGATCCATAGATATAATGTAATATGTTGATTGTGATTTCTTTGATGAGAATAGTTTTCATCTTTCAAAAACAGAGTCCTTTAATTGGGAACATTTCATGTTATGCAGATACAGGTAGTCCTTGACTTATGACAACAAAAAATTATGTTGCTAAGCAAGACAGTTTTAAGTGAGTTTTGCTCCATTTTACGATCTTATTTTTTCCACAACTGTTAAGCAAATCGGTCCAGTTGTTAAGCAAATCATGCAGTCATTACACAAATCTGATTTTCCACTTTGACTCTGCTTGTCAAAAACCATCTGGGAAGGTTACAAATGGCAATAACATGACCCTGGGACAATGCAACTGTCATAAATACATGTCGGCAAGGGCCTTAATTTTGATAATGTGACAACCATGGGGTTGCTACAATGGTTGTAAGTGTGAAAACTAGTCATAACTAACTTTTTTTTCAGTGCTGTTGTATTGAAATTGAATGGTCACTAAACAAATGGTTGCAAGGCAAGAACTGCCTATAGCTGAATCCTTCTCTCTGCAGCTACAGTTTAATCTTCTGCCTCCAGCATGTGACCATGATCACTTAGGAAAAGGGCATTGCTCTCAGACCCCATGTTCCAATGAGCAGGGGTCCTCAAACTTGGCCCCTTTAAGACTTGTGGACTTCAACTCCCAGGATTCCCCAGCCGGCTGGCTGGGGGATTCTGGTACTTGCAGTCCACAAGTCTTAAAGGGGCCACATTTGAGGACCCCTGCACTAGACTATGTTGTAGCAAAACCTGGTTCACCTAAAGCAACCATGAAGAAGTTTGAACATATAACATAAAATTTTATTAGGTAGGAAAATTAAAAAAAAACAAAAAAACAGTGTTTAGCAGGATTCCAACATAAGCAATGGCAGCTTGCTGACCAGCCCTGAGCGAAAGCAGATCCATAATATTACACCTATTTGGCCTGCGACATTTCAAAGACAAAACCAAAAGGCAGAAACAGTGGAAATTACAGCATGACGTTAGAATGTTTTTGATAAGCAAGCCCATAGGTGACCTTATTATTATTAATCCCTTCCTATTAGATCAGCATGACAACTGTATTGTCTTTGAGATATGATCAATGAATATAAACAGTGTGGTTTACACGGCCACAGGTTCCTGACTGATTCACCCCTCAGGGGAAATTTTACTTGCTGTCAGTGTTTTCTCACAAGGTCACTTTAAGCAAGTAATATGTATGAAGGGGAGGAGATATCTCACAGGTTCGGTAATGAATGTAATTCACATGTGTTTGTGTGGAAGAATATCATTTAGTGCCACAGTGGTCAGTGGTTTGCTTCCACCTTAATGTGACACAGTGTATATATGTACATTGTTGTGGGACTGTGTGTGTGAGAGAGAGAAAGAGAGAAGGGGGAATAGTCCGAACTCTTAGTTAACCAAAGGTGAAAGGTAATCATTCAATCTGGTCAAAGAAGAGAAGACTTTTTAATGTTGAGTTCCACCCTCAGCCCAGTATTCTATGATTTAATTTAATTTAATTTTTAATTTTATTAAATTTATATACCGCCCTTTCCCGAAGGACTCAGGGTGGTTTACAGGGTATTTAAAATCAAACAGTACAAAATACAAAAGTTAAAAAAACAATTAAAAAAGATTAAATTATCCCTTAACTAAAAACCTCAGTTAAAAATTCTCAGCCTGGGCCGGAGAGCTCAAAGAGCCAGGTCTTCAGGTCCCGGCGGAATGAACGAAGGTCAGGGGCGGTCCTAAGCTCCACAGGCAGCTGGTTCCAGAGGGCAGGCGCACCCACAGAGAAGGCCCTCCCCCTGAGTGTTATCCGCCGGCAATCTTTTACCGCCGGCACCCTGAGAAGACCCTCCCTGTGTGAGCGCACTGGACGAATGAATGGGATTGAAATCCCACAGAATGACCCACTGAATGACACGCTGAAAATTTTTCAAAGGCTATAGTGTCCCATCATTTTTGCAAATGTCTCAATTACTCCAAAACTGTTTCAGTGTTTATTTGGACCTACCCAACAATAACCCCAGGAATTCCACTTCAAGTTGCCATGTTGCATGCTGATGGAGATAGTCCTATAAAGGTAAGAAATTTAAAGCCTAAACAGCCATCACATGTTACTTGATAGCCTGTCCAGAAATAACTGGGACATGTTGTGAATCAATCATACTGGCGTAAAAGATGGACTGAGCGAATGGATCTTTGCTTTGAATTACGAATGACATCTGTGAGTTCCAATGCAAATCTTCAAGTGATAGCTGTCTTAATTACAGTATTGAAGTTCTGTCATTACCTTTGCATGATGAACTGCCTTGACCACTACTTTGATCTGTGGCTTTATGTGTCATGCCTTTCAAGAGTGTGGAAATGGGAAATCATTATTGGAAGTAATTTCAGGGATTGAAAAATTAGATTTCTTAGCAGCACCAAAGGATTCCCAAGGCACTCCTGTTCTCTTTAAGCGACAAGCTGCCTTAAAAACTGAAAAAAATGTTTTACAAAGTCCTGAATATGGAGCTGAATAAGTGGGTTCATTTAAAAGAATGCATTGGTTGCACTGGATTCCTGCACAAGAGAGCTCAATTTACTTTGCTATGCCACAAAATTTCACCATCCACTTTATTTTATGATGTTTTTGTAGAATGGAAGCCTGGATGATTTTCACATTGACAGATTTCACCATACCAGCAATTACAAAACACTGGTTCTCCAGAAGCTGAATCATGGAGATGAATTTCACCATTCCCTCTCCTCGTCTAAAACCCTACTTAACATTTCCCAACTTTATACTTAACAGGCAGGTGCATTCACTTCTAAACCAAATGCTGCAATTGCCTCCATTTTTAATTTTATAATATACATCTCAGATAAATTTATTTCATTTAAAAAAGTGCTCTTGTTTTTTCTTAAGTAGAATCTCAATAGAAATCCAAAGCATGGTAGACATCAATGGAAACGTGTAATGACTGAACGGTTGAAAATGACAAGAATTTTATCTGCAAGGTTTTTGGTTTTTAATAGTGTTAAATAGTGCACCAGCATGTCTCATTTCATTACTCACATTGACATATGTGAACAATTAAACTGAGAGCTGATTAACACTTAATCTATTGAGAAACAATCTACTCAGCAACAAACGGACTGAATCCAAAGCTTGTTCCTCTTAGATGCGGGTATTAAAATTTTAACCAAAATAATTTTAGCCTACTCTAAAAAGAATCCAGATGTTTACTTATTAATATGTAATATGATAATATAATGCTGAATTATGTTGGAAATAAAATAAATAAAATATAATGTAAAGGATTATTTGTTTAACTATTCAATTAATTAGCCCTCTCAATCACCAAAGTGACTTGAGGAATAAAATGCAACTTAAAAATAGTGATATCAGCTGCAAGTTAGCAAACTTTTGGGGCAGAATCTGGAAGGATACAACAATTTGACAAAACAAGAACAGCATGACAAACATGTTGTGCTGATTTGCTAGAGGAAAAACTTAAAATTAATGTAACAAATGCACATATAAAACTAAAAATTTATATTTGATAATTTAAATGGGTAAAGTAAAGTAGGTTGTCTAATTTTGACCAGTTACAATGATCCAATTATTTGATTAAAATAGATTCTCTGACCATACTATTCCTTAGCAAATATACTTATGTACGTTTTTGCTTCTTTCCTGTTTAATCTTTATTCCATATGTTTAGTTTCTATTAACATTTCAGACTAAAATGACAATGATGATGTTATCTATGTCAGGGCTTTTCAACCTTTTCACCCATTGTACCACTTTTAGGATATGGCAACATCCTAGTACCACCAGTCGCCTAGCAAGGTGTCAAAAACTTCATGATCAAAAAAAAAAAAGGAAAAAAATGATGAAGTACAGGTAGTCCTTGACTTACAACACATTCGCTTAGTGACTGTTCGAAGTTACAATGGCACTGAAAAAAGTGCCCCTCAAGCCACAGCCGAGCAAGACATCTGCCTGCCCACCCGGCAGCGCTCTTCCTCCTGTCTGAGGTTTTCATTGTTGTAAGCATTTCTATTGATTGGCAGTGGGAGTGGGGTGGGGGATGTTTGGTTTTCATTCCCCCCGTCTGTTGGGTGGTTGCAGCAGGTTTTGGTCACTTCACATGACCCTGGGACACTGTGACCATCATAAATATGAATCAGTTGCCAAGCGTCTGAATGTAAATCACAAGACCCTGGAGATGCTGCAACATTCCAGCTGATTGGTGCTTCTTCTAGGCTCAGAAGCACTAGGATCAGCGCCAAGGTCCAGCTGGAACCTGGTGCTGATCCTGGCGCTTCTGCTGAGCCCTGACAGCCCTGCAGCTCCAGGGGGTCTCTCGCTCAGGCTTGTGATGTGCTCCCACGGGTTCACCTCATTCCCCTCCCCCCACTACCACTTTTCTAGGATGGTCGTGTCAGGTGCCAATGTACCACAGGTGATACCCGTACCACTGGTTGAAAAGCCCTGATCTATGTAATTAAACCCCATTGATAGGGGTGAACTTATTTCTGAGAAAATTTTAAGGACTGAAGCCTTTTTTTTTTACTTTATTCATTCAAAAATCCCCAATCCCTTGCATCTTAACTAAAGCTGTTTCCTTTGTGGAAATGGAACAATCAGCAGGAAATCACTTAAGGAAATTAAGGCTCATCCACATTTATAATAGTCATAATGCTGAAACTTCAAATAGCATAGATAAATAAATCATTAATGTTACTACTATTCTGATCTCGGAAAAATGTAGATGTGAAAGCTGGAATTTCTCTATTCAGACTTACAGTCCAAGTTTATTTTTTATGGTAAGTTCAGTCTAAAGGCTCTCAATTTATAGGTATGGTATATTGGGAATACAGATAAATGACAGACAAGTTGCAAGAAAATATACAGAATGAAGCGATAAAAAAAATGTGATTTCACCAGGTTAGACAGCTGCTGAACCTGCAATTGCATCATAAAATACTGGTTCCCCAAATGTTTGACTAGCAGATCACTCTAGAACTCATAAGGTCAATGTTGCTTCAAGGCTCACTTAATCTTTGAAGGATTTAGGATATAAGAGGATGTGTTGTCGATTGATCATAACTGTTTTATACATGGCAATTTATGTTACATAGGATAGATTAAAGGGTCTGAGTTTCATGCAATTATAGAAGCAATGGAGGCTGAACAATCAGCAATTAATAGTGTATTTTTCCTAATACTATAAAACACGGGTGTCAAACTCGCAATGCCACCTTACGTATTGTGACTTTTTTTCCATTGCCAGCAATGAGGTGGGTGTGGTTTCGGCATGACACATCCGGCCCTCATGCCGGCATTTTGACACCCCTGCTATAAAATAAGTGTAATTAGAAAAAGACATGGTTTTTATATCGCTTGAAGCTATGCCAGTTGGAAAATTTTAAATATATAATTATAACTATATATAACTATAGCCATAATTTAAAATATAACCATGTCTATATATCTATCTACATGTATATCTATATTGATCTATACTGTATTTAGAGTACAATGTGTACGCTTTTGTGCGTACACACACATTTTTCATATATATCTGCATATCAGATAAGCCAATTATATATATATGGATCTTTGGTCATTCGGGTTTTTTCCCACGTAGAATTCTACATGGGAGAAAACCCGAATGACCAAAGATCCACGTACAAACAGCCACGAAAACCTCAGAAAACATATATATATATATATATATATATATATATATATATATATATATATATATATATATGTATATGTATATGTATATGTATATGTATATGTATATGTATATGTATATGTATATGTATATGTATATGTATATGTATATGTATATGTATATGCATATGCATATGCATATGTATATGTATATGTATATGTATATGCATATGTATATGTATATGTATATGTATATGTATATAGGCATTGGAACACAGTTAAGATATCATCACCATTGTTTAAGGGTTCATGATCATTTATCCCAAGTTTTTATTGATAATGTTAGGTCTAGTTATAACACACTAACGCAAAACTATTAATTGAGGTACATAGCAACTGTCAGCAAGAAAAGACAATAAATACCTAGAAGATTTGCACTTCTATTTGTTCTGGAAGTGCAAGCCAATTGAATTTTAGGGTTGGCAGAGCTTCTAATCTAGTCTTCAAATCTCATAGTACTTCAGCTGGTAGCCATTTCACTCAATTACTCAAAGTTCTTCCTGAGCAAATTGCATTGACTGTGGATTCATTTTTTTGTTCCTTTGCCAAAAAGAAAGAAAGAAAGAAAACAGACAAGAGCTATTTGGGAGCGAAGCACTTCATTTTGGATGGTATGCATCAGATGTTCCAGTATCTGGCTGCTGCTTTCTGATGCGATTTTGTTTTACCTCCTTTTTTCTTGGGAGGTCAATTTTTTCCTCACTTAAATTTTGTACCGCTGGTCATTTTAACTTGTTTTCACTTGAAACTCCTATAAGCAAAGTGCCTGATTGATTTCAAAAAGAGGCTACTTGAAGAACTGCTTGTAGAAATGTTGGAAAACATTATGTTGTAATGTTGCCATGTACATTGTAGTAAGCAGAATATTTTTTTAAAAAAACATAATGGGGTATTTTAGTTCCATGCAAGAAAAAATATTTTTGTTAATATGGTACATTAATGCCATTTTATTTTCTTTCTGAGTATCCTTGCTTTGCATGACCCACATTGATTTCATCTCCTTATACCCTCTTTCTTTCTTTTTTGAACTAAGAGCATGAAAGACAATGAAACACAATATGAATAGCAGTCCAAGTCAAGACAACTTGATTTGTCAAAGTTGGCTTGCATCGTTGTTCCAAGAGCAAATGTCTTATTCCTTATTCTGCTGATAAAGGAATTATTTACTTTGCCTGTAAGGGAAAAGCATTTAGAATGAGTGAAAAAAGTTTCCTGAGATGACAATAGGGGAAAATAGGAACTAACAGTGGGAGGTTCTGTCTGCCATGACAGTATGCTATGTTTTATTCTTAAAAAATAAAAATGTAGAGAAGCGAAATGGGTAAGAATAAAATGCAATTCTGAACTACACTGGGAATTGAATTTGCATTGTCCTTTCTTTTCCCAGCGCTTGCAGTGTGAAGGAGTTCTAACTTTAAATGCAAACTATATTATACCATCTCAATTGGATTTCACCAATATTCAGGTGTTTAACATGCCTCGGGTTCTCAAATTCAGTTTCCTAAATTGTCCATTATTGTATAACATCTCTGAATGTGTGAAAATGACACAGGCCTCCCTCTTCCCTGCTCAATAAAAACAAGCATTCATACACAGCTGGGATTATTTCGAAGGATTTTCAGGTCATATTCTCAGACATTTCAATGAACTTATTTATTTACTTATTTATTAGACAAGGAATGACATTTTTCAGTAAACTGTAAGGTATGCATCAATACTGTATCTGTCAATGCTCTAATTCTTCTGGGAAGTTTTACATCAATTTCACCTGGCATACTATTCTATTTTCCCCAGTACTGAGAAGAACTTTAATTTAGTTTGCATTATTTTTGCATGAACTATTTCCATGTGGAGTTGCCCATTGCTGTTTGTGGAGAAGTACTACAAAAGAATCCAGCACTATCACATCTGGTCATTATCCTTTTGTCTGAGGCAGACAGATGACTGCAGTTATATTGTCCAACTGAATTTTTTTTCTATACTTGCCCATAATGATTGCGATACACAGCTGTGCAGGAAGATTCTTAACAGACCTTACATAATGACAATCCAAAGCTATTAAGATTAGTTCAGAGCAGATTTTATACTATTGAATATGTAGCAAGGTTACATCTCTTAAATCTTTGGGAATGACTTCTGGAAGATGTCCATAGCATCTTCCTGAGCCTGGCTTTTGTTAAATTTCAGGAAGAAATTCCGAATATTCAGTTTTTATAATTTCCCATTATATAACATGTTTATATTCTATTTCTTAGCACCAAGCTAGGTATCAGCATGATCCTCATTATTAGCCAAAATAGTTGCATAAAGCATAACTAAAAAAGTTAAGATGTGCAGATATGGATGAGCAGGAATAATTGTCAAACTCCTAAAAGGGATATAGGACAAGTTAAATGAGTGAAAACAACCAAATAAGGGAACAAAAAATATGTACATTACGAAGAAAGTGCACAAAATATTTACAGTAGAAAAGAAAACATTTTTATAACTTTATTTTTTTAAAACAACAACAACAACAACAGATTAATAGAATCTAGATGAAACTTATCCAAGATTGGAATATTGAGACACAATGTGACAGATTAACAATCACTGTGAGAATGCAGATCTACCTTTCAAGAACATTTTCTCAAAAAGTGAATCATAGTAATCCACTCTGCAGAAAACTAAACATATATAAACTGGGATTGATCTTATTTTGCCACAAATGATTGAATTAGAGATGGTAAAACCATTCTTACTGCCATCTAACTTTCCAAGGGAAAATGAAATGATATAAAAATACCAAACTCTGAAGAATTCCTAAGAATTCTGGAAACATGCAAACATTGAAAACATTCTCTCTGCTAGGTTGCATCGATGAATTCCACATGTGTTTAAAATGTATCAGGTACATTTCAGCTATTCCATTCTCTATCTTTTAATCTTTGTTATTAATAGCCAGTATTCCATGTAATAACTGCATCAATGTGTTAGAGCAATAAATAAAAAAGTCAGGGTGGGTCCAGTTTAATTGTCCAATTGTGATGCAGATTTGGGATCCAGAAAATGTCTCTTTCTTTTTAAAACTTTAAACAATTCTTCAGGATACACCAGTTTTCTTGAAGTGGACATAAAACCAAGGATTGCAGCTCAGAGAAAATTTTGAGAACTGATATTGATTTTTCAAGAGGTTATAATAATATATGTTAAAAATGGAAGAATAAATTAGCATCTGAAAGCCAATTACACTGTCACAGACTGGATTTATATAAAGCTGTTCAACAATGTAATAGGATTAAATTATGGTTATGGGATTTCTATTCATGTGCAGGCGGCTAGGGGAACTTTTGAATCAGAAACATGTATGTCACTCATACAGTTGCAGGTTGATATTCACTTGACCTTGCTTAATCATTCACTCTCTTTCTTGTTATGACACAACTTCTACACTGATTTTTTTTTCAAAAAAAATATTCTTAGATTTAATATCATTTTGTTAGAAGTTCTTATTTTAAATATGATCACTTTTGAAGAAATCCACCAAATACTCAGAACTTTAATTTTTGATATTATTATTATTAAATATTGTTAATATTTTTTTCTCTTTCTCTTTCTTTCTGTTTGTCTGTCTGTCTGTCTATCTATCTATCTGTCTATCTATCTGTCTGTCTGTCTGTCTGTCTGTCTGTCTGTCTGTCTATTTTTGAGAGTAGAAAGGAATTGGTGTCTATTTAAATAGATTTAGTTTAATTCTAATAAATGATTCGGACTATGTACATAACTCCATTCAATATTTAATACTTCTTTACTTTCTCCCCTATGTCTAGTATTATTATTGTTGTATTTTTCAAAATTACCCCTTGTTGTAGTTTATACTTTATTCTGAAAACAAAACATTGAAAGATTAAAATAATTTTTATAGCTTTTTGACAAGAGGATTTGAAGGTCAAATTTAAGTGCTTTATTTGATGCAAAAGACAGCACAGATATTAACTATGAAGTGCTGCCTCTACAAGAAAGTGAGAGACATTTATCTGTTACATTCCCTATGAAGAATGAAATGAAAACATTTGTCCTTTGCAGCTGCCATGGGGTCCTAGGAAAAGATACAGCTGCTTTAAAGAGTTACAAGAATGTGTCTTATGATTCTCTCCTAAAGTATAATCCATGCGTACCTAACATGTTTCCACTACAGAAAAATCCAAAATTAGCTATTGATGTAAATTAAAATGCCCCACTGGTAATATAAAGGATGTTACAGGAGCAGGTGGTATAAGCTGTGAAAAGGGTTATATACCTTTATGAGCACCTTGATCTGAGCCTAGAAGGGAATCAGAACCAAGCAGATTTGTTTCAAAACATACTTGGGCCTTTTGAGAAATATTACTCAGCATTGTTTTATTACCTTGAATCAGCATTCTTTTATTTTTATGAATCAAGGATTAATAACCTACAGCCCCCAACACAAGTAGTCCTCAGTTAATAACCACTTGTTCAATGACTGTTCGACATTACAATAGTGGTAAATAAGTGGTGATTGCAAACAGTTCTTGAAGTTGTGGCCATTCCAGCACCTCTGTGGTAACACAATAGCAAAGAAGGTTGCAAATTGCTCTGGTAATTTGCTTACACTCCCTCTAGTTTCTCTCCTAAGAAGCCCCTAGGCAACAGGTCAACTGCATGCCCAGGCAGGTAGTGGTCACTTGCCTGGCTGCACTTACACCATGTTGCATATTTTTGGCCTTGACACACTTGCACCATGCATCCCTGACCTTGACATATTTATGTCACACTGCAATAGGCCGCTCCTCTACCTGACACATTTCATAACACATTCCCACCCATTGGCTTCTGCCTCTGTTAAGTTTCTTTCTCCATTTCTCCTTTAGGGGAAATATAATATTTGCCTCTTTAATATTTCCCAAAATATTTCATTCTCTTGTTGTGTTGGGGGGTGCTGATTTCCTACAAATCTTTTCCATTAACTTTGGTTGGAAACTAGCAGGAAGTCACAAGTCTTGTTCTGATAAGGTTCTTCCTTAATAACAGCAATGGGGACTTCACGGATTGCTGTCACCTGTGATGTGGTCATGTGACATTTCACTTTAGACCTGCATTGATTAGTGATAATTCCTATATTAGCAGGTTAAATGAGGCCTACCTATTACAAGTATCCCTAGAATAAATTCTAAAGCCTATTTTCACAAGTGACAAAAAGAACCTTGGGATATCAATGCTGAATGCAAAGCCACAAGGGATGATAGGATAAACCAACTCTTGAACTAGAAAACAAAAAGGGGCATCTCGATTGGACTTCCAGGTGGTGCTTCAGCAGCGCAGATGGTCAAAATCAACCACCGGCCCTCCATCTCTGTTTAAGCTGCGGAACAGCCAACAATCAGCTGTTCCGCGGCCTGAAAACCCTTCTCCTTGGGCGAAGAGGGGAGGGGGAGCTTCCAGGTAGGGGTAGAGCTCCCCTAGAGCCCCAGGACATTTGTTTCAGGGCTTGAAGGATGAGAGCTCCCCGGAAGCCTGGGAATGCTCTGGATCGGAGGACTCTTCTGCCTTAAGCAGAACAAGACGCTGAATCTAATCCCTGCCAGATCTGGTTGTTATCCTGAATGATTGAAGCAGGCAGAGCTGATGCAGGAGTCATATAAACAGCAAGTACAAGGCTTTAACTCTGGAATTTTAACTTTCTTCATGTTTCAACAATCGTTCTAAGAGAAGGGGAAGATAACGTCTGAGTGATTTTTTTGTAACAAGAAGCAAAAGTGTTTTTCTCTAAAGTGAAAGTGATTGCCTGAATACTGAGGAGGAATTTGTAAACTGGATTTTTAAAACCTTAAAAGAATTAATTAAAATTTGGAGCTGCATAAATGTGATCTATAAGACTTGGTTATTTAACAGTCAAACTATAAAGTAGCAAATGGACTAGAAAAATGAAAGTGAGTAACCAAAGTTAACTTGTTGCAAAAATGGCTTCCAAATCATCTAGATATGTTTTTAAAAGTGTGGGGGTATTGCCTGTTCAGCAGTTTGGAATGCAGTCTTCAAAGTCAGCCTCTGAAGTTGCTGCACAGGTACTGACTTTAAAAGATTTACAGTATGCTTTAAAAGATGCTTTAAAAACTCAGTCTGAAAAATATTTGAGCAAGTGGCAGAACTTATTGAAGAGAAAAATAAGAAAATATGGAGGATATTTTGCTGGCATTTCAGGCGCTTTCAGGCTGTATTGAGAATCTGGACGAATGTGTGGAAGAAGTGAAACAAAATAACGATGATGGAGGCTAAAATGGGTGAAATTGAGGAAAAATGAATAAAATTGGTGACAAAATGTTGATGATGCAATATAGAGATATGGAGTTTGCCCTGAGGATAAGAGGTTTAAAGGAGAAGCCGCAGGAAAATCTGGAAGAGATATTGGTGGATGCTCTGGCGCCTATTTTGGGGTTTCAACCCGAAGAATTTTTTGGGAAGATAAATAAAGTATTCTGTGTTAATTCATGGATTACCAGGCAAAAGAAACTGCCAGGAGATGTGGTTGTGTATTTTATAAATAAAAAGATCAGAAATGAGATTATTCAATTTTTTTACAATAAAAGATTTAAAGTGGCTAAACAGGAGGTTTTGATCTTGAAAGAGATTCCTTCAAGAATTCTGAGAAGAAGAAAAGATTTTGCCTTTTTGGCAGATGAATTAAAAAAAAAACAACTTCAGTTCAGATGGGAGATACCAATGGGGATTGTGGTGAATTATGCTGGAGTCAGATATCGTCTTAATACAATCTTGAAGGCACGCGATTTTTATTCTAATGTATTGAAAACAGACCTACCGCCATCTTCAGAAGTTAAAAAAGTGAAGGAAGAAGGAGACCGACAGTTACAAGAAACACAAAATTGTGCAATCTTTGGTGTTATCAGAAGAACTAAAGACTCAAAGAAGAAGAGCTGCACTTAGCTGTAAGGAACAGCAATGACAACAGTAGAGATTAAAATTAAGCGTAGATAAAAAGGTTGTATAATGTATCGATAGACATAGATTCATAAATGGAATTTGTTAAAGATTGTATGACAAGGTGGGCACAGAATATCCAAGAACTATTATTGATGGACATCTGGGGAAATTTGGATTAGGAATGTAAACCTATAGAGACACAAAATTTGGGAGGGAATATTTATAGAGTGTTTTGTAAATGGCACGCAGATCTTAAAGTTAGTATGTATGTATTTAAATTGTTAGTTTAAATGTTGGGGATGTGATTGTGATGTATTACTATGTATGGTGGATCTGTGCTTTTTGGATTAAAATTTGGTGGAATATGTATAGGTTTTTTAGGTAAAAGATGACGTCCTTTCTATAACTATTTTTCTTGGGCATCACCATAGACTGTGATACAGAAACTGAATTGATTTTAGGTTTAGGTTTAGGTTTTATTTGATTTGTATACCGCCCTTCTCCCTAGGGACTCAGGGCGGTTCACAGGGCATATATAAATAACGATACAAAAGTTAAAAAAAGATTAAACCAATGCCCAGTTAAAAAACAATAATACAATACTAAGAACAACAATTTAAAAACCCATATTCCCCCATCAGGCCAGACCAGCCAATTCAAACAAGTGGGTCTTCAGGCCGCGACGGAAGGTTCGGAGGTCTGATGTCATCCGGAGCTCCACCGGCAGTTGATTCCATAATGCCGGAGCGCCCACAGAGAAGGCCCTCCCCCTGGGGGCCACCAGTCGGCATTCCCTGACCGGAGGCACCCTGAGGAGGCCCTCTCTGTGGGAACGCACAGGGCGGAGGGGAGTTTAATGATTTGAGTTTAATGATTGCAGCAAGACTTTTGGTGGAGCAATATTGGAAGAAGGAAGATTTGTTTACCGTAGAAGAATGGACATTTAAAATGTAAAGGACTTTAAAAGTTTTGAACTTGGCTGAAATGGCGAAAATCTTAGCATATTTGAAGGACCATTCGCAGCAAAGATATATTTTGGAATGGAGAAGGATTGATTATATCTAGAATAAATATGGGACCAAAAAGTCTCATTTAGCATTTGAATGAGTATTAGATTTAGAAGATTTGTTATTATTTAGTTATTTTTAAGGAGAGTTAAAGTGTGATAGGGTTTAAAGTGTTATTATAGTTAGTTTGCATATTTTAGTTTAAGATTGTTAGGGTCAATACCCTGTATTTGCTCTGGGAAGTCGGGGAGGGAGGGAGGGGGAGGATGTTTTTTATGTTTAAAATGTATTTGTAAAACTCTTTAATAAAAAGGGGGGCATCTTCACCTGTTTTGTTGGACTTAAAAATAAAAAAGAGTATGTAATAAACAGAGTGATAGCATACAGAGTATGCAGTTGAGATAGAGATAGAAAAGATAAGGTAGGATGCCAAAGGAACAGAAATAATACAATAAATCCCTTTATGGTGCTGAAGAAAATTAAGAGGAAAAAGAAATTGGATTCTTAGCCAACTTGTTTTATTTGCTGTAAACTTTTTAATTGTTGAAGATATTTATTGCAAAACTTTTATTGCTTCTTTATGGTTTGTTAAGGATATAATCTGCTGCTTTATTTGTTTTGCAATATAATTGATTGTATTCTGGCATGAAATCTTGATAGGCTATAGGGTGGTATATAAATGGTTTAAATAAATAAAAAGCAATTACATATATATCTAAGTGAATGTATGTGAAGGCAAACTAAAAATATAATGGTAGGTGTAATTATTCCTGTTAATATATACTTAAAACACAAACACTCATAGCATGGTAAAATAACACATACCTGGGATGCAAGTATAGAAAATAAAGCAAAGGGAAGTAGATCCATTTATTTGTGTTGCAGTGGTTTTAAGTTCCTTCATTATATTATCTTTGCCTGCTTATTCTTAAAAATAATCTACTCATACAGAAATAGTTAAAATAGTTCTGTTTTTAATGTTAAAATTGCTGTGTCATTTTTAGTGAGTAAGTTGGGCATTTCAAACCTTTCATGCAGATACGGAGGAAATTAAGAATGGCTTTTTCTAGTAAGTTATGTCTAATGTTTTGTATCAGAAGATGTGTAGCATTCTATTTTATTTCCCTGAACTTATAAATTCAAGATCAAACATTTATAGCACTGTATATAAAAGTGTATTTGAAAACCAGCTAGAGCCCAACCCATCTCATAGGGTTGTTGCTGTGGGTAGGAGGAGTATGAGGAAAAAGCTATATTGGATATATTATATTATTTACAAAAGCAATACAGGTGGGAAACAAAACAACCAACCAACCAAATAAATAAATAAATGTCCCTATATATAATACATGTGAGGAAAATGTATTAATAATTGGACTTTCTAGTCTATTAGAAAGTCGATTGTTCTAGACTGATGGTGAACACTGATCTCCAACAATCCCTACTGATGCTAATAAATGTCCAAGAAGACCATTGAAGCTTCTTTCAGGATATTTGAATCCTGAACAGCTCTGTAGTTCATATGAAAAATGACTCAAGTAATGTTGCAGCCATCAAATAAGAACAATGTAAAAATAAAGAAAGTGCTTAATCAGACGAAGGACACATCTTATCCTTTGCTTCATTCTCATAACAGCCAATTTAGATACCTATGGCAAGATATGAATCCAAATATATTTTCCACACACATAAATTTATATTTCATATTTGTTTCCCTGCATGTGGTATGTGTTGAGATATAGCCTGAATATTTGTGAAAATATGTAGGACTCCTTGTTAGGCATAGAGTAACATGGATTTTTTTTTCATCTTTTACTGTGTGTGGACCTAACATGCACTTTCTAGATGAAAGAATGAATGAATTGCAGGTTCATTCTACAGTTTGGGGACTTTCTTAACTTTATATGTTTCAATTTTCCTAACAGAATATCTGTATCAGATATGTAATAGTTAGAAATACAGGCATATGATAGATAGATAGATAGATAGATAGATAGATAGATAGATAGATAGATAGATAGATAGATAGATAGATAGATAGATAGATAGGTAGGTAGGTAGGTAGGTAGGTAGGTAGGCAGGTAGGCAGGCAGGCAGGCAGGCAGGCAGGCAGGCAGGCAGGCAGGCAGGCAGGCAGGCAGACAGACAGACAGACCGACAGACAGACAGACAGACAGAAAGACAGAAAGACAGACAGACAGTGTACATTATGGGAACAATTCTCTTTATGCTTTTAAAATGTAACTTGTAAAACTTAATGTATGAAAAACATGGAACAACAACATGGTGAATGTGTGTCATAATGCCAGCTGGAGCTGGTACAGTGAAATGTAGAGACAGCAATCCCATTGGTTCAACCTGATACATAGCTGGGTGGAGAGGAAATGGGACACCCAGTTCTTCAATTACTAATGGACATGCTAGTGATCTGATATAAAATTGTAAAGAGAGAGAAGGATGGGAAGGTTGGATCAGAGAGAAATGTGACTATATTGAATCTTTTGTCAATTTTTCACTTCTAGATAATTCAGATTGATTTTGAATTGAAACTTGGCTTGCAATTTTCATTTTGTCAGTTAGAGTGGAGGAATCCCCAATGTATTACTAGTTATTATGTTCCAGTCATAATGGATCCTGGAGCCTATAAATTTCATTTAAAAGAGAGATAAATACAGTAAAATTTGACTTTTTTAAAAGACTAGATGAAAGTGTAAGTATAACATTAGATAAACAAATATTGGAGTTGAGGATATTTAAGCAAATATGTTTCTGTCTTGTCCAATTTTTTGGAAATTTAAAATAGAGAAAGAAAGTATTTAATTTAGAGAATGGTAAATCTGTGCTTCTTTTGCTGTCTTGCTCTCAAAATTTATCAATCCAAGGGTTTGATGTGCATAGGAATGGAACAGAAGACCAATAAACTACAAACTATTTTAATAATCAAAGGTAGCAAGAGTGAGTATGTATATATTTTCTACCTCTCCAATGAAAAAAGTACTCATGACGGCTAGCAATTAAATACAAATAGTGTTAAAATTGAAACTTAACACTCAGTGGTTTAAAACTCACCACACATAGACTTTAATCATGCAGTTGCTGCCATCATAATTTTATTTTAACACCACTCCTTACCCCTGCAGTCTCCCCCAATTGGCTAAATGGCCCGCTTTAAGATTCTATGATTCTAACAATTGGGGCTTGAATGTTCTCTGCCAGTTTCCTCCATTGGGTAGCCATAACACAATGAATGTTTCTTGGCCCTGTCCTCCAACATTTAACCTATGTACAATTTACAGATAATATGGTCCTTGATGTTCTTTAGTAATTACTCTCTTTTCCATACATTTGATGTATGTTATCTCCATGGTTTATTATTCGGTCACTGAGAGGAAGGGTGGCTTAATGTTTTGTTTTTTTTTTACCTCAGGTGTAATGTCCCTTTTATATCTCTTGTTGACTAAACTGAGCGGCTGCATAGGAGTTACTGATAAAATAATGATCTGTTCCAGTGGTGGGATTCAAATATGTGAACAATTGGTTCTCTGTCTGGATGCCACTTCTGGAAGTCCACTCTGGGCCTGGGCAACAAAAAACTAACTACCAGTTCGGCCGAAGTGGTGCAAACCAACTGAATCCCACCACTGATCTGTTCCTGAATGTAATGCCATGTCCTGAAGAGAAAAGGCAGTGTGTTTTTTTTTTCTATTGTGGGAAGGGAAAAAGCCCCATATTTTGAGTAGTTAGAAATAAATGAGAATTTTTAAGAGGAGTTTATGCATATATATTAAATAATATCAAAATAGTTTCAAGATAATATGAACAAACACCTATTTATGTATGATCATCATTTTTCTCCTCTTTGCTTGAATATCATGCCTCATACATTCATTTGTTTGTCAGATTCAGGGCAGCTTGTTCTATGCAAAAATGCCAAATACTTGTTGAAGGTGAAAACCCAAGATTCTGCAGACTTGCTCTTCTTTTATTACTCTTTAAATCAAATTTAGATCAAGATAAGAGGTGATGTAATAATTGTCTTTCACAATTCACTAGGTGGCATGCTATTCTTTATTTCTGTAGAACAATGATACATTTGTCTGTAATCTAGCAACTGAAATTTTTCTATATTTCTTGAAATTCCATAAACTGTAGTCCTTTAACTTCCTGATATGTTAAATATTAAAGAGCCGAAACATAAGCCATGGTTGCATAAAAAGCCTTTATACATCTTTTACATCTTTCTGAAAAGTATTTTAAATACATACCTTATTTTAGAGTGATTTGAAGATATTATAACTTACCTTGAATTAATTTGTCCATAAAAGGTAAGCCAGTAAATTAAAAGGATTGGCCAATTCAGGATGCTATGCAAGTAGGCAATGGCCACCAACTCTTGGTATAGCTGCATTTGCATTGTGTTTTTTTACAACCATAGGACTGGCATGCATCATTCCAAATCTATAGAAGAGAGTTTAAAAGTAGCAATAGAAGATAACATTTGTAATTCAGGGTTGAGCTGTGAGGTCCTTGGAGGTCTTTGAGCTTCTTTGTTTTCTGGCACATGATCTATTACTCAATTAGGTATCATGATCAGTTCTAGCACTGATGATGTTGGGCAGTGAAACATAGTTTTATTATGAAACTATGTCTCATTGAAACTATTCATCATTCCTAGTTGGGAATGAAACATCTGCAAGCAAACAATCAAACACAAAAACACTAAAGGCCCCAGAGATAAAAGTGATATCAAGTGGCCAAGAGTGGAACAAGCCCAAATGTAGATTTTTAAAAAGTGTTTTGAATTTGGGGAGTTTTTAAAGACCAAAATTATACCTCTGTTCTCTTGTTTCACATGTAAAATGACTATCCCCAAACAGTCATTATTCTCACCCACTTTTGGAGACCGGTGATCCAAATGCTAATGAAAGCTTGATATGGCCCTTGAATAAAGATATGCACCTCTAACAATATATGAGAAAGATCCTAAAAGTCAGGGCTGAAGAAATGTTCCCTATGAAATAGTCAAACAGGAGAAGGCATAGTGTCCAGGTGCATAATAGGCAAGGAAAGAAGCTCAGAAGGAACCCTCTTTTGCTTCTCAGATTTTAAAGGAGAACAGAACAGAACAGAACAGAACAGAACAGAACAGAACAGAACAGAACAGAACAGAACAGAATAGAATAGAATAGAATAGAATAGAAGAATAGAATAGAATAGAAGCTGGAAAGGACCTTGGAGGTCTTCTATTCCAGCCCCCTGCTCAAGCAGGAGAACCTATACCATCTCAGACAAGTTACTGTCTAGTCTCTTCTTAAAAACCTCCAGTGACGGAGTGCCCAAAATTCCTAAAGGCAAGCTGTTCTACTGACTAATTGTCCTCACTGTTAGGAAGTTTCTCCTTAATTCCAGGTTGCTTTTCTCTTTGATTAGTTTCCAACCATTGTTTCTTGTCCTGCCCTCTGGTGCTTTTGACAATAGGTGGACCTCCTCTTCTTTGTGGCAGCCCCTCAAATACTGGAATACTGATATCATGTCAACCCTATTTCTTCTTTTCTTTAGACAAGCTAAACCCAAGTCCTGCAGCCGTTCTTCATATGTTTTAGTCTCCAGGCCTTTGATCATCTTAGTTGCTCTTCTCTGAACTTTTTCCAAAGTCTCAACATCTTTTTTGTAGTATGGTGACCGAAATTTGTTGCAGTATTTCAGGTATGGTCTTACTAAAGTTTATAAAGGTAAAGGTAAAGGTTCCCCCGCACATGTGTGCTAGTTGTTTCCGACTCTAGGGGCCAGTGCTCATCTCCGTTTCAAAGCCAAAGAGCCAGCGCTTGTCCGAGGACGTCTCCGTGGTCATGTCACCAGCAAGACTAGATGCCAAAGGCGCACAGAACACTGTTACCTTCCCACTGTAGTGGTCCCTATTTTTCTACTTGCATTTTTACGTGCTTTTGAACTGCTAGGTTGACAGAAGCTGGGATGAGTAACAGGCGCTCACTCTGCTATGCGGCACTTGGGATTCGACCCTCCAAACTGCCAATCTTCTGATCGACAAGCTCAGCATCCTAACCCACTGAGCCACCGTGTCCCTTCACATGATTTTGATTCTATGCCTCTGTTTATAGGATTGTATTAGCTTTTTTGGTTGCTGCTGCACACTGCTGGCTCATGTTTAAATGACTCCAAGGTCCCTCTCACAGTTACTGTTTTTGAGCCAGGTCTCACCTAATCTGTACTTATACATTTGATTTTTCCTACCTAAATGTAAAACTTTGCTTTTCTCCACATTAAATTTTGTTCTGTTGTATATGGCTCATTGTTCAAGTTTGTCAAGATCTTTTTGGATCCTGAGCTTGTCTTCTGGGGTGTTGACTATTCCTACCAGTTTACGTCATCTGCAAATTTGATGAATTCCCCTTCTAGTGGAACTAGATAATGGAAGATTTTTTTTTACTTTCAGACATGTGAGATTCTGTTAAAATAACCTTAAAATAAAATAGAATTAACTCATTTGGTCATGTTATATGTCTGGTCTATCCAGGTGGCTTATAGCATAGTTACTTTAGAAAAGCCCCCAAAATTCTGCGGCTTTTCCTTAAATACACTATATAACCTATCAAACTGAAGTGGTTTAAATTGTTCTAATGTAATAATCCATTTGATTTTCCCATTTTAATAGGAATAAGACTGTATACTATTACACCTTTTTGTTCATGATTATTTTTATTGTTGATTTTTATTATTGTGCATCAGCACTAGTAATATTTATTTGGTCAATGTCCAGCATTGTTATGTATACTTACTTTGATCCCTGGAAGTCACCCTTATTTTTTAAGACCCTAAAAGAAATATATAAATGTTCTATAAAAATAAATGTATTCTTATTAAATATATTATCAACAGTTTCTTTGTGCTGCAAGAACAACCCTTTACATGAGTCTTATTGAAACTAGTAGGTTATGACTACATATATAGGGTGTCACTGTTAATCTTTTACTTCTCAATTCATTTCCTTCAGCCCTTAGCTGCCAATAATAGAATCTGGTCATAGAGGTGATTCACAGTAACCAGCAAGGTCAAGGTGGCTTGAAAGACCATACAGATGAACCCAATTTTTCTTCTCCTTTACTGAGAAGGAATATATGTCATATCAAATTCTTGCTGGGAAAGTGTAATCATACATCAGAGGACAAAAAGGCAGTTTAATAATGTTCTATTTATGTTCTTGGGGTGAACCGTATACTTTTTTTAACCCTCTTGTTCTTATTTGTGAATCTGCAGAGGCTTTAATCTATTTCTGAATCTCTTTCATTATTGCTACTAGGATTAATATTGACCTGGTTTGAGAAATATCATTGACTTTTATCATGAACCTGAAAAATGGGATAGTAAGGGCCTTTCCTAATTTTACTTCCTCCAGGCATTCACTTTTAGAACTTGGGACATAACTCTTGATATGTGTCTATTAGTATCAATGAAAATTATCTAGGTAGAAAGATCACACCTAAGCAGAAAGGGGTTCTGGGAAATTGTCTGGACCTCAACTGCTCTAGTACTGTAATGGAATGTAAGAATGACCTTGGAAGATAGAGAAAAGTGATGATGCATAGGGAACAATTAGATGAAAGAGGGAGGAGCCTGCAACTGAGTAATAGGCAGAGAAGAAAAAAAAAACTTAGAAAGCATCCACCCTAATTTATCTGACAGTGGGAAATTTGTACATCCAAACTTGCAAGATTCTGTTAATATACCCTTATAATAAAGTAGAATTAGCTCATTTTGTCATGTTTCCTGTGGGAGGCTGACATGGAACTGACATGCAAGTACAAATATGTCTCATCTAATAAATTTGGTCACACCTTTTCTAGTTTTATTTTCTCTTTTAGTTTTGCAATTGAAGACTGCTCCTCCTTTTATCTGCTTGTTCCTTAGCCAGCATTTCTCCTTTCCATTTTCCAAAGTCATTCTCATATTCCAGAAACTAGGGAAGGGAAGGGGAGGGGAGGGGAGGGAAGGGAAGGGAAGGGAAGGGAAGGGAAGGGAAGGGAAGGGAAGGGAAGGGAAGGGAAGGGAAGGGAAGAGAAAGGGTTCAGGCTAATTTTTCTTCTAATTTTTCTTCTGACTTTTATCATTAATGCAAGTGACTTTGTCATTGTTGTTGTTGTTGTTAGCTGTGAAGTCGTGTCCGGCCCATCACGACCCCATGGACAACGTTCCTCCAGGCCTTCCTGTCCTCTACCATCTTCTGGAGTTACATATATAATTTTCTAGATTATATATCTACACAGTTCATATAGTTTTGTGGACATTTTTCCTATGAACCTTTCTCTTGTAAAGGCTGTTTACAAACTTTTTAACATTTTTTTTGGGGGGGTTGCTGATAGACCACTTTTCACTGCTGTCTGTCACTAGTGAACAAATTACATTGAATGAAGTGGACCGATAAAGGATTTTGAAGACTAAATTTCATTTCTTAATGTAATTTCCTTCAGTAACATTGATGTTTTTCTTGTTAGTGTCAAGAAGCCTGTATCAGAATATTTTCACTTATTTAATAATTATTGGAACAGAAGAGGGAACTTGTGGTCCTCTTTTACAAACATATTTATCTAATTGTGGTTTTTCCTTAAAATGCTGAATTGTCAGGGTTTTTTTTGTTTTTGTTTGTTAACAAGTAACAGTTTCATTGGTTCAGAACTTATCCACAAATACTTTGGTATAATTGCAACTGAATTTGAAGACATTTAGGAGTGTGTTTAATCATATTTTCATATTGCCAAATTCTCAATTTTTGTGTGCTTTTTTAAGTTATTGAAGAAATGATTAGCAATCAGTTGCATAAACCAGACTTGCATCTCTTTGCCTGCATAAAAAGGCATGTTCATTAAACATGCCAATCCATATTAAACAAACATACCACCAATAAAACAAAATCACTCATAAATGGACTATTTTGGATTGCCTATCAACTGTAGCTTCCTCTAATTACATTTCAACTTATGCAATGCAGTTAGCATCTCTGTGCATATTTTCTTTATGCTGCTATTTAATTGGCATGTCATCTTCGAATAATTAAATAAATCAACAAAATAGAGCCAATTATTTTTATCGCAAGTCCATGGAAACTGCTAACAGATGTATGAATTTTTCAACATCAAGTATCACACTTCACTCCTTTTTGTTCATAAAAAAAATCCATGTCACATCATTTACTTGCATGAATATATCTCTTTCAGACTAAGTGTGTCAAGATACAGGAAAAACTGAATAGATTTTGGTGTCTCTTTTGAGCTTTTCTTTTACATATTGTGCTGTATTAATGGTACTTACTCTACGGAGAAATAATCAAAGAAAACTAATGTAATATTGTGGTTCAGGAAAGAAACATGACAGCAGTACATTCCTGCAAATTGAATTTAATGAGCTTCTTAGCGCTACACGAGTGAGTCTTTGAAACACAAGCTATTCAATTTAGATCATTTTGATTATAATTAAATCATTTCACATTTATCATGGGGGCACGTTAAATCTTAATTAATTGGACACTTGCATTGAAAAGTGATACTGTTTCCCTTTTGACTCTCATGTGTTAGCATGTAAGGATTCCCGTCTCAGCAGCAGCCCAGCTTGAATTCCCATTTGGACAAGGGCCAAGCAGATTTGTAGCATGAACAGTGTAAGAAAACAAAAATGTGTGTTCTTTGAAGCCTGTGTTTCCTATAGAATGAAACCTTTTCTTCCCAAGACCCCACATTGCCAGGCTGAAGCAAAATACCTGGAGGGATTTTATTTTAATTTTTTTCTGTGTGTGTGTGTGAAAAGAAAGACTGAGCTTTTTTAATCTTTCTGATTTTCAAGGAAGGTACAGAGAGCGAGAAAATTAATCAGTTTACTTCTCGGTTACCAGAAAGCTTCCTAAATGTCACCTTACTGCAGGATATCTTCTGGGTCTTTTATCAGTATTGGAACATGAGACTAAGTGAACAAAATATGTCTCTTTCTCGTACAACCGAGCTTTTCAATTTTTGACATTCAGCTTTATAGACACAACGCTGTCTCATTTTCTTTCAGGACAATATTTTTTGTCCTCTGTGAAAGAGAGCTAAAGCTGAAATTCATCAAAGAATTTTTGGCATCAGTCAGCAGACGGATTGAGTGCAACAGTGTAGCTAATTTTCATGGTGGGTTCAAAAATGGAAACAAATTACTTCTTCAGTCTTGTTTACTCAGCAACACTGTAAAGCCTTTTCTTGGTTAATTTCAGTGGGTTACCCTCAGCGGTACTAGATGAGGGGCATAATAGGATGCCATTACTGAAAGATACTGTCTTGGTGGTTATAATGAACTACAGACCCTTTTGCATGCTGTTTTCCCCTGTCCATACTACACCATTTACATGCAGAGCTAGGTTTATTCCTCCTAACTGGCAAAATAAAGTGTAAGGATTAGGGAAGGAAGGGTAATTAAGAGCATGTACTGAGCTCCTTCCATATAGTACAGCAGCAAAATGTGATGGAGTTATGTGTGACAAAGTTGCAGGGAAAGAAAACATAATGTACACAAAGAAATCAATTCTATATTCATAGTCTAAGAAACATAATTCAGAATTTTAAACTTCATTCTATATAATGTATAGAATAGCTTTGGGTATATAACTAAATTTTAGTGAATTTTGTCATTTGCAATCCAATTAGATATGCTTTATCCTACTAATTTCAATAAAATTAAACATGGTGAATTCTGTGTCAGGTGGGTCATTATGTTTCAAAATGTCAAGATTTCTCCTAAAAGAACCATAAGAGAGAAAAATGATGGTTTCCAAGACTGTGTAATAAAAAGACTTTTTTTACTACTTTGGCTAGCAAATATAATTGTATTTGAAAGTAGGGAGTTCCAAGTCTTTATTACTTTTACCAATCATGAAATGAATAGATATCAGCATTTTATTCTGTGCAGCATCAATTTGAAAGAAGCTCAAGATGTTCTCAACTGCTGGATTGGCACAAACCACAGAATGTAATCACATTCTGAAACCAGCCATGACACTTTTTCTCCTGTAATAGAATATAGACTATATAGCATCCTATAATTCTGTTTCATTCTCTTTTTCTCCTATTTTCTTCTTTATCCTCAAGAAATTGTTATTCACCTTCCTTTTTTATTCCTGTTGACATTCTGTTTTGGGATTCAACAGTGATGCTGAGATCACTTAAAATCAACACAGTAAAAATTCTTTCTAACTTTGTAATTATCTATCATCTATCTATCTATCTATCTATCTATCTATCTATCTATCTATCTAGCTATCATCTAGCTATCTATCTATCTATCTATCTATCTATCTATAATCTATCTATCTATCTATCATCTATCTATCTATCTATCTATCTATCTATCTATCTATCTATCTATCTAGCTATCTAGCTATCTAGCTATCTAGCTATCTAGCTATCTAGCTATCTAGCTATCTCTATCTCTATCTCTATCTCTATCTTTATCTCTATATATCTATATCTATATCTATATATATATATCCATCTATCTCTGGAACATTAATTCCATTGTGAATTTTTAGAATCTGAGTTAGGCTGTTCTTCCTTTAAATAAAAAGACTTGTTTGCCATATGAAATGACTTGACTATGCCATTTGAGATAGCAAACAAATCCTTTTATTCAAAGGAAGACAGCCCAGCTCACATAGCAATCAATATATTGAATAACAGTGTGCACCCTTTTCGTGAAAGGGATACAGTCAATTATATATATAATATAAAGTGGATCTACTAGGGCAGCTTCTGACCTCCCTCTTTCAAAAATACCTTAATAAGTCTATTTTACCTTTTTCACTTCACTGTATTAGCATTCTTTTTTTACACTATCTATTTCATCAATCTGAAATCTTATATGTGGTTTCATTTGTGGTCCATGTCACATGTCAATAGATAGATAGATAGATAGATAGATAGATAGATAGATAGATAGATAGATAGGTAGGTAGGTAGGTAGGTAGGTAGATAGATAGATAGATAGATAGATAGATAGATAGATAGATAGATAGATAGATAGATAGATAGATAGATAGATAGATAGATAGATAAAATAAAGCTGTCTGCAGTAATGCTCATCTATGCTAATATCAGGATTTGCTACCATTTCTGTGGTCTGAATTTTCACTGTAGTTCATATTGCCTACCTCAGAGGTCCCCAATCTTTTGGTCACCAGAGACCAGTTCTGTGGAGAAAGGTTTTTCCATGGACTGGAAAGGTGTGGCTTTGTGTGCTGCCTGCATCCTGCGGTTGGGGCTTTGCTTGTTTGTGTGGACTATTTGCTGGCATGCCGCGGCCTGATACTGGTCCACAGATCAGGGGTTGGGGACCCCTGGCCTACATCTTCACTCTGATATTGCTTGCCTTGTTAACTCTTGATCATATTATTATGTGTAGTAATAAGTTAAAATTACAGTTTAAAACTGATGGAAGCTTAATAATTAAAGTTCTGACCAAAGATCTAAGAATTATGAAGATAGCATCTAAGAATACAGGAAATTCCAACCAGTGTTTTCTTTTGGGTTTTTTTGTAAAATTAGGCTATTTAGATCTGATAAATTCAATATTTTCAGATATTGAGGAAATTCTTTAAATATCAGTCCAAGGACTCCAATCACATTTGGTATAATAGCATATTATATTATTTTTCCTCAAGCTTTCAACTTTGATCTGCAAGTCCTGGTATTTTGCAAGCTTTTCAAAATGTTTTTCCTCAATTATAGCATCCCCCAATATAGCAATATCAATGAACTAGACTTTCTTTCTTTCAATAACAATATAAGGCATGTTATGAACAAGATACTTGTCTATTTGAATCTTAGTTCCATAATACCTTAACCTGTTCAGTTCCCCAAACCTCAATTTGATAGTTCCAGTAATTTGGGACTTGCACCCAATCCTCACATTTATTTTATTTATTTATTTAATTTAATCCCATTTATATCCCGCCCTTCTCCGAAGACTCGGGTGGCTTACAATCTAAGCACAAATCAAATGTGCTTAGCAATAGCCTTCATTCTATGTATATGCCTGCTTATTAGGTCTTTCCCCCCCCAAGCGGCATTATTACAAAGTCAGCTTATTGCCCCCAACAATCTGGGTCCTCATTTTACCTACCTCAGAAGGATGGAAGGCTGAGTCAACCTTGAGCCTGGTGGGATGCGAACCTGCAATAATTGCAGGCAGCTGGTGTTACTTAAGGAAGCATTAGCCCACTGCTCCACCAAGGCTCTTATGTCCTTTACAGCTTTGAAAAGCAAAGAAAAACTGAAGTAAGATTATAAACCGAGTTGCAGATTCACTTAGCAACCACTTCATTAAATGACCAAGTTGCCCATCTCAATTATGGTCACTAAATTTGGACTTCCTGTGATGTCTCCACAAGCAGTATATACATACATTTTTGTCTGTTGGCTGAGACTTGCTTTGTTGTACAAGCATTTCCAAAATGATTTTTATCAAAGCATTTATAACACACAGTGCTGAATGCTAGGCAGTTTCTTGGGATGTGAGCATTTCTGCAACACCTGTACATAAACCTATTACTTGCCACTCCTACTGAAAATTTACTAGCTCTTGACTGAGCCACAATATCTGTGTATTTCTGTAGCCTAGAAAAGTGCCTGTAAGGTGTCTGCTCCAAGTGTTAACTTGCAAAGCACATACCTCACTTCTAGAAGCACTCAAAAATTTTATTTGTGATGCCACAGCTTCTTCTGCTCTGGCTCTACCTACTAGATACAGGGTCACCTCACTGTCCCAAAAGTCTCTCTCAGCATAGCTGTACATATGCTACACACATCTCATACTTTATAAGTTCTCCAAATTCACACATTTAGGAGGCTCTGTTTAGCACGATAACATACAAATCAACACTCACCTGAGCCTTCTATTCTTGTAAAAAAATACCTCTCTCTCTTAAGTAATGTTCAAAATATGCAGTGAACTTTTCTATCATCATTTGCAGGTTTTGCATGTGTGCCTCCTGAATAAATTGTAACACGGTTGTAAATCTCAGGTGTCTCTTTACCAGCAAGATGCCAAAAACAAACACTGAACCTGCCCTTCCCACTCAGATCCACTAGCAATCAGATATAATTGAAATGCCTGGAGTCATTTAGACCAATTGTCTGTAGCATTTCCTGCAATTAACAGACTGCCAAGGGCTGGAAGTGAGGCCATTTAGAATTCACTCATTTCTGACACCACATGGCATTTGGTGGCCCAGCTCTACCCTTGGCTGTCCCTTAGGTCCAAGGTCCACAATTGCCATCACTTCAGAGGGCAAACAAATTCCTTTATTCCCAGGAAGAGAGCCAGGTACACATTGCAACCGGCATACAGAAAACAATGGTAAACATATCCTACCCCTGAAAAGTGTACAGTCAATATATATGTAACATGAATTTATATGTATGAACGTATGTATGTATTTGTGTCTGTGTGTGTTTGTGTGAGTTTGTGCATGTGTGTGTGTATGTGTGTGTGTTTGTGTGTGTGTGTGTGTGTGTGTGTAAAACATAAAGCCATCCAGAGTCATAAGCCACCCAGAATCCCTTTGTTGAGTTGGACAGTTATAGGAATTGATTGATTGATTGATTGATTGATTGATTGATTGAATGAATGAATGAATGAATAGGATTTATTAGGGATAGCCATCTAACAGGCATTTCTTGACTGGCAACTATCCCTAAAGTCTTAATACCCATATGCCATAGCCTTCTGCCCATCAGACCAGTGGCTTAGCGGTTTTGCAGCTATCACCTGTATCTCCCTCTTTGAGGGAGATGGTTCGTTCAAAATTATGATGATCAATCAATCAATTCTAGGAATTATTTTACTTTGTATCTTCCCCACTGTGAATTTCATGTATGAGAGATAGGGCTTCCATTCTGTTACTGTGACAATTCCTATGTATTTTTTTAAGTAAAAAAAATGCTATTTTGGTTGCATAGCATCTGAGACACTTGGCTACAGGTATCAGTCCTTCTCCCCTTAGAGATAAACAAAAGTGCAGTACAGAAGCACTTTTTAAATTTGAAATGCTGAAATGCAAATATACATTATTGAGGGGGGAAATCTAATTTTCAGAGCTGCCCAATTTAACAGGAAAACAACAGCTTCCAGATGTGTTTAAAAATATGGGCGGGAAACATTACTCTAATCAGATCATGAAATTATAATGGTCTGATAAATACAGCAGTGAATTCAGATTCACAATTAATGTTAATAATCAACAAAAAATAGAAATAGAAATGTGTTAGATTAAAAAATGTATTTTCAAGATTGAAAGTTTAATGCTCAGTTTTGATACGTTTTCCCTCAATAGGCAAAAAAATCTGAACTAGCATATGTAGAATAGAAGGATTATATTTAACACAATTGTTATCTAATGTTTTCCTATTCTTATAGAGAACAGACTCTGTTTGAATAAGATCTTCTTGTTTTATTCCATTGTTATCCAGGACATTCTGTTTTAATCAGAGGGTGGAGATTTAAGAAACACTCTCACTTTGTCTTGGCATACCTTTTGATTCCTTTCCCCCAGAATTCTCCCAGCAGTTTTCCAAAAGAATAAAGGCCCTTTTTTATGTGCAAGGGAAGGAGTTGAAGAATGATTCTGTATCTGACAATGCCTATGTCACTTGAGAATTAACCTTGCTTCAAATGCGTACACTGTATGTATGACATCTCATTTATCTGTCCCTTGTATCTCCTTTGGGCAGTGGGGATATTATTCCCTGGAATAAAGTTATTGTCAACCTCATTATGGGAGAAGATGTTACTAGTAGTCTTAAGAACCTGAATCCAGAGATTTTAGGTAACTATTGCCTGGTCTCCAACCTTTCTTTTATTATGAAGGTTATAGAGATGGTAGTGAGGGAACTATTACAGAATATCATAAATGAGATGGATTATGTAGACACTTATCAGTATGGGTTTGAGCCTGAGCATGGCAGTGGAGAAAGTTTTGGTATGATAGTTGACATACTCTTTAAAGAGTGCACCTATACTAGTACTTTTAAACCACACGGTGGCTTTCAATATCATCACCCATGATCACCTTCTGGATCTACTTAGAAAAAGACATGGATTAGAGCTCCATTTTGTACTGGTTCCACTCTTTTCTTAGTAGTTAGTCAGTAGAGGTCATTTTACTGGCTGGGTGCCACAAACATCAATCTTTTTTTCTCCTATTGTTTAATATCTATATGAAAGCAATGAGTGAGATCATATATTCTTTTAGGATTCAGTATAATAAGTATGTGTCAGGCATGAAGTATTGGGGCCACACATTAATATCCAGTTAAGATGATTACTCACTCCTTGATTCTTGATCAAGAATCTAGTCAACTAACAGTCAGCAGTAAATTGGCACTAGATAAGAATCAATGGAATTCAAGAGGGGTTAGACTTAGACCATTCATGGGAATACAATGACTATAGGCTGATTCCTCTCTTGACCCTGTTCTCCAGCTCTGTCTGCTCTTCTCCTACAGTATCCTCAGTTAACCTTGCTTTAGATTTCTACACCAGACCATACTGGTGAGATCTTGTCACAGAGGAAGTGATAGTTGGGATGGAAGAAAACGGGATGAAATTGAATTCTAGCAATACTGACTTATTGTTGATCCATAGGGATATTTAGGCAGTTCCAGTGTTTCTTGATGGGGAAGCATTATTTCTGAAAGAGCTGGTCTGTGATTTAGGGCTTCTCTTTTGGGTTTCTGCTGAAATCACAGGTAGGAGCTAATTCATTGGGTCCAAAATGCAGCAATTTCTATATTTTCTGACCTTCACCCATGGATGCAAAACTACACTAGTGCTTTGGGTCCTTCATTGTCAAAGAACCCAGATTGTTGGGGGCAATTAAGCTGACTTTGTAATAATGCCACTTGGGGTGTGTGTGAAAGCCCTAATAAGCAGGCATATACATAGAATGAAGGCTACTGCTAAGCTTGTAAGCCGCCCTGAGTCTTCGGAGAAGGGCGGGATATAAATGGAATTAAAATAAAAAATAAAAAATAAATCTGTTGGCTTTTACTTAAATTTAATTTAATCTGTAAGTCCCTTTATGGCTTGGCACCAAGTTACCTTCAGAACCACATTTCCCAATATCAACTCAGCCTACTCAATCTTACTGGGAAAAGCAAATGGTGGTTGTCTATTTTAGGAAGCTTTAGGAGGCTGAGGCATGGAGGCACTGCTTTTCTGCAGAAATGCCATTCCTAACGGATTTCCTCACAGTGGAACTTAGATTAGCCTGACCTTTCAGCAGTACTTGAAGATGGAACTCTTCCAAATGGCATTTGAAACTTGATGATTCTGTGGGAAAGGCTTTTTTTTTAGTTTTTTCTTGTGTGCTTCATGTTCTGTTTGATATGAACTGGACTATGCATGTTTCAGTGATATTTGGATTTCTGTACAGCTACTAAGAATGTTGTAGAAATATGGCAGCATTTAGAAGTAAGAAATAAAGAGGCTATGAAGTCAAGCTTGAACCTGCCTGCACAAAAATCTTTATCATGGTTGAATTGAGTTAATCAATTAAACATCTGTCTGAACTACATGAAAACCAAGAGAGAAAAATAGATATCTGAGTCTGTAGTCCATACATGATTTGTTTTCCCAAAGATTGTCTACCTTGTTTTCTTTTGTGAAAACTGCCATTTTGTATATTAGATGAAACTGTCACTCCTAAGATAAACTTGAAACATCCATCAAAATATATCACACTTATCAAAAATTCTAGATGACAGTTTGCTGATCTTCTGTTTAGTTGGTCCTGAAGAATATCTGGGCACTACTGCACTTTGTGCTCCAAAAATAATATTGACATTTTGACATTGTTAATTCTCTTTTAAATAATGAATACTATGTTCAGTTATCAGTGTTAATTTTTTTCAGTATATATGTGTCTTATATAACAACATTATAAACACTGGTCACAATCCTGATACAACCTTTATTTGTATATAGAAACCCCTGGGATCCCTCCAGGTCTTTCAAAATATGAAATGGTAGCAGTTCAAGCCTATTCATCAGACCCAATATGACAAACTGAACTTTTCTTTGAATATTTTTTTTGGAATTGGTATAACAGAAATTAAAGGGGAAAGTAAAGGGAATTAGCACAAATAAATCAAATACAGAAATCAAAAGCACCTCAAATTATATAGCAGGTTGCAAACATTTCTGCATTATGTGCCTTAATATACAGGAGTTAGAATCTAGGATTATAGTAACAAATGTCACCCTGTCAACAAAAGTGTGTATAGTCAAGGCAATGGTCTTCCCAGTTGCAATGTATGGCAGTGAAAGCTGGACCATAAAAAAGGCTGAGCGCCAAAGAATTGAGGCCTTTGAACTATGGTGCTGGAGAAGACTCCTGCGAGTCCCTTGGACTGCAAGGCGATCAAACCGGTCAGTCCTAGAGGAGATCAACCCTGACTGCTCTTTAGAAGGCCAGATCCTGAAGCTAAAACTCAAATACTTTGGCCACCTAATGAGAAGGAAAGACTCACTGGAGAAGAGCCTAATGCTGGGAAAGATTGAGGGCAATAGAAGAAGGGAACGACAGAGAATGAGGTGGCTGGATGGAGTCACTGAACCAGTAGGCATGAGCTTAAATGGACTCCAGAAGATGGTAGAGGACAGGAAGGCCTGGAGGAACGTTGTCCATAGGGTCGCGATGAGTCGGACACGACTTCGCAGCTAACAACAAAAGTGTACAAAGGCAATTAAAATCACACCTTACAATAAAGCCACATGATGTACCATGCTCTAGCTTAGACTTCAAAAGACTATTTTAAAATGTATTTAAATGTCAGAAGAAAAAACAGCAGTTTCATTTCTAGTGAATTGCATAATTGGGGTTCAACCACTGATGTCCCTATCAGCCACATTGCTCTCACTGCATTGCGAACCATTATGGCCTAGTGATTAAGGCACCAGGCTAAAAAGCAGGAGATTCTGAGTTCAAGTTCCACTTTATCCTTGAAATTTAATGGGTGATTTTGAGCCAGTCACTGTTGTTGTGGGGAAAATATGAGAAGGAATGTGTATTGGATATGTTTTTGCCTTGAATTATTTGTATAAATAAATTTTAAAAAGAAGTACAGTAATCCAGTAAAATGTAGAATAGAGTTGCTTAAAAGTAATATGCAACATTACACATTGGATCTAGGTGCTTGGTGGAAACTAGTGAAAAAATTGCAAAGTAGGTGAACTACATTTCCCTACTAGCAATCAATCCCATCTTTAGCAAAGTATCTTTAGAGGTAGCCATTTGTAGAATGAACTAAAAGGATGATCCTCAAAATAACTGCATTTTTTTCTTGGTCAAAAGCAACACAGTTCTTAGTTTATCTGTGAAGCATTTGGTGTCAATGTTCATGAAAAACTTATCAAATTAACACTTGTGTCCCTCCTATGAATATATATGCCACAATATATAAATCAATATCCTTTGGTTTACTGCATTTATTAGCATACTTATCTTGATTTTTGCAGATTAGATTAAAATCTGCAGAGTAGATGATATGCATGGATTCCAGAGGCCTAACTGTGGCTTTTTACAATGTATGCTTTTCTACAATCGATTTGACATGAAAAAATTAAAATCAAGCCCGGTGAGAATGGGAGTCACAATACAACAGTCCCACTCTCAGTATTTCACACACTGTTTGTCCAACTCTACAGTATACGTAACACTGTTAGTCCTGAATATTTCAAAGCAAAGCAAGCACATGAGTATCCATTTTCACCAACCCCGCCATTCATATCATATATATGAAGAGAAAATATTGGATTGAGCATATTTAGCAACCAACTTCAGTTTTCCTGTGAGACTGCTGATAGAATCGTCCCACAAAATTTTTACAGTGTTTACTTTCTGTATTTAAGCATTATTCTTTCCACCTTCTCTGTCTCTTGGACAACCAATATTTTATTTTTCGGTGATCTTTTCTGATATTTCAATTTTCATTTCTATTCCAACCTCAGCTTCTTCAGTTTCTTTGCTTTAAAAATCCAGCTTCACATTATCTAACTTTCAGGCACAAGCAGGCAGGAACCAAGGTTGTTCAAATAAGTACAAGTTTATTCTATGCTATCTCTCTACAAGAAACTGAACTATTAATGGTCAAGTCAAATTGGTGGTGGATAAGAGTCAACAGAATTCAAGGAAAGCTGGACTTAGATCTCTTGTGGGTGCGAAGGACTCCATATTGACAATGTCCTTAACCCTCCCTCAGATTCAGCCTGGTTATCTCCTACCTCAACTTGCATATTATGATGTCTATCCTTTAGGTTATTTTTAGGTTACAGGTTATTTTTACCTGTAACCTATTAGAAATTGCATTCTGGTTGTCTAACAACACAGGTCTGTCACTTAGGACAATAAGAACAGGTAGAATATTCTCTAATGGATTGATAAGTGCCTGACCTCTGTTGTCTTTTTCTATTTCACTATATAAAAGCAGTCGATCAAAAATAAAGAAATAGACCTGTATGTGTGAGGAAGCTAAAATTCACTTTGACAAGGTGGTTTGCACCTTGGAGGCGATATGATTCTCCTCTTCAAGATGAAAAAGCAATGTGATTTGATTTGTCTTATGAAGATGTCTTTTTGTATTGCCTCACAGCTTTGAATTGCAATAGCAATAGCAATTACCACAAACGGCTTCCATGTATATTTTATGCCTCTGCAGAAGCCTCTTCTCATTACTGGACCTGGCAGTTGGAGCCTCAGTGGAGAGGCAAAGTGAGACAACATGGCTGCTTCACCCTTAGAAAAGATGGAAAATGTGCATTGCTTTGTGAAACAACTTTGAGAAGATGCTGTGCATAAGCCTGATATCTTTCAAGACAAAACCATTGCTTTGTGGCAGATTTGCTTCTTGTTGTTAGGTTGATGGCTGTCTACAGTCACACAGGCTTTCTAGCAATATTTGATGGAGTATAGACTCTGTACCCCTGCAGAAACATTTTCAAGCACAACTGCATTCAGACATAGTTTTGCTGGGACTATTCTTTCCATGTCTACCTGTTGATTTTATATCCTATATTAATGTTCAAAGTAGGTGGAGAAGGAGGAGACAGAATGATGAGGAAGTGAAGCAGGAATTAATACCATTTTCTGGCTCATAGATATATTCAAACAGAAGTGGTCATATTAAAGAACAAATGTAGTTCACTCTCTTTCTCTCCCCCTTCCCTCCCTTTGACTCCATTGCAATGCCTACTTGGTACAGAGATTGAATGTCCTCCATGAGCTTGTCAACAAAGCTATTATTCCACCCATTGGTCAATATATGTTCATTTTCTGCTGACTGCCTGGGGAATCAATGCATTGTACACTGATCTTTCCTTCAAGTTCATTTTCCTGGAGACATTAATGTCCAATCTTCTGTTCATCTGCATCATGCAAACACCTTCCTAAATGCTGAAATAATAGTACACCTCGGTAGCTATTCAAGGACAAAGTAGATGATGAAAAAAATATTTTTGTCTATATGTGAGTGATTTTCTTAGTTGGATCCAGCCTGTTGTTTAATCTCTCTCTCACTCTCACTCTTTTCTGGAAATGAAAACATGAAAAAAGAAAAAAAAATCTTCTAAGTATTTCACTTTATTTTTATTGAAAAAATAGAGCTATACATCTATACAGCTAACATAAAAACAGGTAAGATCCAAAGAGTTTAAATAGAGTTGATATAAAGCTTTCCTTATGTAAATAATAAGAGCTGCTTTCTAATTCTTCCAGAGCAATGAAAATTATATACAACTCATCATGTAGAGAAAACTAGTGCTTTTATTAATTCTAATATCTTGCATTTCTACATGGAGTTCTTTTGTATGTAAAGTACCAGTATTGGATGTTATCAGTAATAAATCCTGAGTACATTATAAAAAAAGCTTCTTTCCAACTTAATTAAAAAGAGTTACTTGGAAATTAAGAGAAAATTAATAACCAAGTATTTAACACATTTTTCCATATATATATTTTCAAAAATCTTGCACAGGATTGTATTAGCTGCCAAGAGGATTGCCCGTTCTTTTTACGGCCATGCCAAAATTCAACTGAATATATCCTTAGATAGCTTTTTTTCCCTTAATGAATGTTCCTCTAAACATGAATCAATATTTTGATCTGGCTCTAATTACAGTTTCAGCAAGACTGAAGTTTGCCCATCCAGTAGCAATTCTGTTAGAATGGATTTCTTATGCATGATCTATAACTATCATATATGTGTAAACCTGGAGGAAAAATGCCTTAGCTTTAGAGAATCCACTTGTTAAAGGTTATTGCAACTGAGGAATCCTTAGTGCTATTTGAGTGGGTTGTTTTCTTGCAAACATTACCTACCCCAACTAGGTAATGTGCTTTCAAATCTGAGCTACAAATATTCTCCATTATTGCAATTCTTAAATAGTGGCATAGATACTTATACACATCTACTTACTTGCTTATTTATTTACTTACTTATTTGCTTGCTTCTTTGCTTGCTTAGTTACAGACTTCCATAGGAACCTGACAAAAATTGACTGCTTAAATTAATAGAAAAAAAGGTATGGTTTATTCTGAATGACTTTTGAAGCATGCAGTGTCCTAATAAAAGACATATCGACCCCAGATGGTTTTTATTTTTTTAATCAAAGCAGGATACTGCTAAATATTACTATTGTAATATAAATATATGCTTTAAGGTAAAGTGAAGATGACATGTTGAATATTTTACATATCTGATTTAGGAGCTGAATATTAAATAAATAAACAGGGTACCAAAGTGAGGTCCCTGGGGAAAGGAAAAGCAATACTTTAATGCAGTATTCCACTAGCTTCTAAAACAATTAGAAGTAAAACAAGCTGTTTCACTTCTATCTGTATTGAAATTTCTTCAGTTTCTTCTTCAGAATGAATACTATTAGAAGAAGAGGAGAGGACTCTTCTAATGTAACACTGGCTGAAGAGTTTACAGCAAGGATCCCTAAGCCCCGGGCCATGGCCTATTTGAAACCGGGTTGCATGAGAGCAGCTCCACTTGCATTTGCATGAGCGGTAGGTTGGCGTGCATGTGCATACAGGTGAAACTCAACTTGCAGTCAAGCTGCAGACACGTGCACGTGCACATGCGTGCTGAGCTTCCACATGCGTGGCCCAGTTCCCCCTCTCCCCTTCCCCCACCTGGGCCACCTAGCCACAAAGTTTGGGGACCGCTGGTTTACAGATTTGAGCAATACTGACAATTGCATTAGAGTTGGTCAGCCCAAAATCTCCAAGAGGTTTGGAGAACAGATGAGGAGGCAGTGAGCAATAGACATAAGTGACCTCTGCTTTGTACTTGCTCACAGGAGATCTGGCTGGCAGGTGCAGTGAAGGAAGGGGATGGAAAAGAGTATGATGCTTCTTTGCCTCCATGTACCTGCTGCCTAAGAGCTTTGGGAAGTAGATGTGCAGCAGACTCAATTGGTACATTTTGGGTAGATGGAATTGATTTTAAATATATAGATATATAGGGAGGGAGGGAGGGAGGAAGAAAGGGAGAGGGAGAAGGAGAAGGAGAGGGAGAGAGAGAGAACTAGCAGCTATAATTGTTGCCAGCCTCATCCATGTGAAGGTCATCCAAATTTGGTGGCTCCAGCAAATGTCTTGAAATTGCTTGTAGGAAAGCATAGGAAAACTAGCATAGGAAATTGCTTGTAGGAAAGCATAGGAAAACTAGCCAGCTAGCTAGCCTAAGGTCTGCTTGTCAGGTAGCAAAGTTCAGATCAGATAACCTTTATTGTCATTTTTTTTTCCTGTGGGCACAGCGGCACACATTAAAAATGAAATTTAGTTGCTTGCTCTCAAGTGCACACAAACATAGCACACATTTAAAACATACTATATACAACATATGTATAGACCTTTCTTTGGCATCCTTCAGTCTCAAGAGACTATGGTATCATGCGCTGGAAAGAGGTCTTAAAGCAGCATCTGGTGTGGCTAAAAAGGCCAATTCAAGACTGGCAGTCCCTTCCATACTGAGGGCAGATACAGTCTGTATCTGCCCTCAGACTATATAGACCTACATCCTTACATATAAGTAACATAGAAATATTAATCACGGTCCATCTTAAAGCTTAATAAGATGCATATTCCTTATGGGGTTTTGCTGTGAAGAAGTTAGGGGATATAAAACCAACAAAGCAAGGATGTAAAAATGCACAAGAATATGAGTGTGCCACCTTCAGATGCATGACCTTTCATATCATCAGCTCCACGGTGATGGATAATGTGGATCTCCTTGCAATGGGAGGGTAACACACAAACCATCTAGAACTAAGCTTCCAATTCTGATGCAGTTCTGTTGACAACTTTTTTAATCTTTCTGCCAGCAGGATAAGTTCCCATTTCTACAGTAATAAGATCATGATCACTGACCATCTTAAAAGAAGCAGCCAGTTACAGGAAGAAGAGTGAGTCAAACTGAAGGCTACCATTTACACTTAGTTTGTCACTCGTGTTTCAACTCAGGCTGGAAAGCACAGCCAGAGTTCTTTTCCTCAGTTTAAATTATAAACCTGAGTTTTCACTTTCTGAAAATAATGGATTTATTCAGTTAAATAGAATGGGTTGTTTTAAACCTGAAATGTAAAGCCTCTGCTGGGAAATCTGAGACCAGTTGGTGCGGTTGCTACAGATTGTGGTGATTTTCTAGATTATTTGCAATGGAGTCTTTTCCCTACAATATTATGGATTTGGACTATGCTACGTTTTGTTTGTCTTTCTTTTTTTTTAAAAAAAAGAAAATTTGGAACGTGAAGGATGTTTATAGCAACCCAGTTATCAGGTTGAACATATTTGTGCTTAATATAAAGGGATAGTAGGGAAGGAAGGATGTTTATGATTCCTGAAACATGATTAATATTAATCTCTGTGGCAGAGCAAGCAAAAAAGATGAGGCCTGGCAAAATTTATTTTGAGACATCAAACTGATAAAGCAGAAAATATATGCTGGTGAAGGATGAAAAGCACCCAATGACAGTCTAAAATGCAAGGATCACCAAATAAGCTGAAATGGTTGGTAGGAGTGATTAAAGCATAATGGATGGCGATTTTTGAGGTTTATTTTATTTGATACATATATGCTTCTGATGGAATGTGGCTCATTTCCTTTCCATTTATGTGGCTACTGAATAAGAAATATGATAAAATCACAACCAGAAGCTTAGACTGAAATCAATTATATATGTCTACTTGTTCTTTGGTCTTTTCTCCCTTCTCTGCATACAGAGGCATTTTTGTAGGGATGAAATACTCTTTTTTTTTCCCCAGTTCTGTTATGCAGCTGTGGCTGGCATCTTGATTCCCTTGCAGATATCCCTATTCACATTCATCTGAATGCATAATCAAGGTCAATGTTTCTCAACTCTAGCAACTTTTAAGATGTGTGGATGAACTCCCAGAAGTCCCAAGCTAGTATGTTGACTGAAGTATTTGGGGAGTTGAAGTTCATAGATCTTAAAACTTGCTGGAAAGTCTGATCTAGGTTTTTTCCTATTATACGCAGCTGTTTATATCTCCCCATTGGCTACTAAGCCTTATTATCCTCTGACTTCCAGCCTCTTTGCCAACTTACTTCCTTGCTGATGAAAAATCACAGTATAGTTTATCCCTGAACAGTTTATCCCTGAAGCTAGCACGTGTTTGTTAAAAACAGATCATGCCAAACCAATCTTATTTCATTCTTTGACCAAGTAGTTAAATTAGTAGACCAGAGAAATGCTGTGGACATAGTATACTTAGACTTCAGCAAGGCATTAAACAAAGTAGACCACAATCTACTTCTTGGAAAGCTAAAAAAAATGTGGGATTGACAGTGTTATGTACTGGGCTTTTGGGCATCACACCACGTGCGTTGCTGGAGAACTAACGGTTCTCCAGCAACCCAGACAGGCTGTCTCCAGGCCTGCAATTGGTCAGCCTCAGGTGGCAAGTGTGGATTCAATCTTATTGGTTGCTACCATAGGGCTTGGCTATATATTGGGGCTAGGAGCGGCCCAAGCCTAAGTACAGTTCCAGCTTGAATACTCAGCTGTGTACAGTTCCAGCTCTGTACTCAGCTGTGTGTCTTCATTCCTGCTCACCAGAGCCCACGACTTAACAGTGGCGATGAAGGTGGGATCCTGCTTCACCACCTAAAGGGCTGAAGTTCACGAGGGGTCGGCATTACACGCTGGAGGGAAGAGGCATCTTCGCCCCCCAGGCTGGCTAGTAAAGCTACATTAGCAGCCATGTGCTCAGTGGATGCATTCCCTGAGCCCAAAGAAGCAGGATCCAAGAACACAGGAATCGAGGAAAGATGCTGAAGGTTGGCAAGCTCAGAGAGTTCGATGTAAAGCATCCAGAAGAATGGCCGTCTTACCTCTCACAGGTGGAGAACTATCTACGAGCAAACCAGATTGTAGAGGAAGGCCTAAAAGCTGCCACATTGCTGTGCGTGTGTGGGCCAGCGACTTTCGACCTAGCGGAAAATCTCTTCGTGCTGACTCCCATTGAAGCAGTATTGTTTGCAGACCTTAAGAAGAGCTGACCGGGCATTTTCAGCCCAAGATGTCAGAGATGGCATGGCATTTTAAATTCGACCAAAGAGTGCAGCTTCCCGGTGAGACAGCTTCAGAGTTTATTGCTGGCCTAAGGCAGGCTGCACGCCTTTGCAAGTTCTCAAATTTAGAGGAACGACTGAGAGACCGACTTGTCTGTGGCCTTCGAGACAGAACCCTCCAGCAGAGACTGTTTGCCAGACCCAATCTCACATTCGCCAAGGCACAGGTCGAGGTCATGGCTGACGAAGCAGCCAGAGGTGCAGTGCAAACAGTGCAGCCCACCAAATCATCAAAAGTAGAAGATTCCGTCCATCTTGAGGTCGCCAAATGCATTGGAGAATCATCAGAAGATGAAGAACCCAAAATAAACAAGCTCCAAAGGCAGCCAAATGCACAAAACTGCGGCAACCACCAACGAGAGAATAGTTACAAGGCAGTTCTCTTACCTAGATGTAAAGGGTGCGGAGGCAACCATTTCCGTGCCAATTGCAGATTTCGTTCGGCCACGTGTAGAGCTTGCGGAAGGACTGTCTTTTTGTTTTTTTAATGTAATTCACTTTAATATGTAAATATCTGATGGCTCTTTGTCTTGCCCTCTTTGGTTGTATTTTCTCAGAGACAATATGTAGCCTTAATGAAAATGAATTTTTGTGGTGATAGACACAAGGAATGAAAGACAAAAAAAGTCATTTAAAATTTAATAACACTATACTGAGAGATTGAAAAACAACATTCTGAATTCTTTAATCATAAGGTTCCTTCCTTCCTTCCTTCCTTCCTTCCTTCCTTCCTTCCTTCTTTCCTTCCTTCCTTCCTTTCTTTCTTTCTTTCTTTCTTTCTTTTATTTATTTTAATCTCACCAGGTATTGGGTGATTTACAACACATTTATAACAACTTTATAATTTAAAAACTTTTTTAAACAATCCATATTTAAAGAAAAGCAATGAAAAGATCAAAAGCTTGGCATTTTTAATTATCAGGCAGATGATTTTTAATTTAAGTGGAAATAAATAAATTGGATCTAAATACCATTTTACCCTTTCAGTAACTGAATAAGAATTTTTTTTACTTAATCTACAACTGATTAAAATTGATAATCCATTTGTGAAATTGATGTCTTTGTCAAACAAAAAGCAGTCAATTTATATCTAAAAATAGTTTGAGTAGGTCTATTAATACTGATACTGTTTAAGCAAGATTAGTATTAAGTTTAATATTAAATTTTGTATTAAGCAAGAAAATACTAGATATCTGGAAAACATGATAGTATCTCTTTTGCTGTATCTTCAAAAATTATGTAATTTCTTCAAGTAACAGATTTTGTGAGTCTTATTTATTTTACATGATAAATTGCATAATTAAGGAAATTATAGAAAGAAGAACTGCAAGGTTTTTGAAGGACATGCTTCAATTTGATGGTCAAACTATATGTTATTTATATAATTTTCATATACATCTTCCTTCTGATTTTCCCTTGTTTTTAATAAACTGTAAGAGTTTTCTTTTTTTGAATAGTGAGTTCAGTGGAGATTATTATTATTATTTTTGGAATATGTCAAAATTGTATCAGCATATCTCTGCAAGTTTTCTGACTTTTGCATATTCCAGTAATTTTTGCTCATCAGCATTTTTATGGAATTTAAACTTGTGATTGAAAGAGCATAAATTGTCATAAAGCAAAAGTCCTGAGTCCTTGAAGACTTTTGATAAACTTATTAGTATTACCGGTCACAGTCTTTATACATGCAGTCCTTGATTTACGGCTTCAATGACTGAAATTACGACAGTGCTGAACATAGGATTTACAACCTGTATCCAAAGTTATAGCTGCTTCAGTGCCCCTGCAGTCATGTGATCACAATTTGGGCACTTGGCAGTGTGCCCACCCTTACGATCAACTGCAGCAACACTGCATTTGCCCCCATCCTTATCTCCCCCTCCCCCACCCCTTCCTGCTGCATTTCTTGAGCTTACCTCTCTAGCTAGATGCCCACAGACCTTGGGCCTCCAGCCTACCCCATTTATCTTGCTCCATTTATCTCTTCTGAAGATCACCTTTCTGAAAGAGTGACAGGCCGATGTGACCTGTGCCTTTCCCACCTTATGCCATACCGGAAGTTGGCATCATTGTGAAAAATCGCACCCTTCTGAGAGATTGTGTGAATGGCATCCACCTCCAGAATGGTGCAAGGTAGCCTCTCAATTATGTAGGCTGCTTGTTGCATGGGCTGGGTGTTCTTTTGGAAAGGCGATCTTCAGAAGAGGTAAGGGAGTAAGTTGTGATGGGGCAGGAGGGGGGACCCAGAGGGGGCAAGAAGCTGTGCAAGGGCTGGCTTGGGATGGGGAAGGTCCTGGAGAGCCACTGCAAGCCATGTTTCAGTCGGGAAGGTGTTACAGTGTAGGCCTGAGGCAAGTCAATTTCGCAGCCTCTCATCAGTCTTGATCAAACATGTCAAGCACAAGGCCCGGGGGCCGGATCCGGCCCACAAAGTGGTTTCATGCGGCCCGCGACGCCATCCTGGAAACAGTGAGGGAACGGCCCCCACTGCCTTGGCCCTGGCCCAGAGACCCTCCTTCTGCCAGAGACCCTCAGATCTGTCCCACTCCTGCCCAGGCCCCCATAGGCACCCTTGATGCGAATGATGTAGAGCTAAGCCATACGCACTCTAGCCACGCCCACCCAGTAGGCCACGCCTACCCTGGCCATACCCACCCGGCCCCCTGAGGGCAACCGCAATGCTGATGCGGCCCTCAATGAAATTGAGTTTGACACCCCTGGAATACACTATGTTGAAAAGCCGCTTTTCTTTTCAATTCTAAATCTTATTCTGAGTGAAAATTGTTCTCTAGCACAATTTTTATTTTTATTTTAAAAAATTGTCTAATCTTTGAGGAGATAATAAGAACTTGTATATGAGGGAATAGTTTACAGTAAAAAAAAATCTCACAATCACTTTTCCACACATAAAGAGAAAGGTGAGAACTAGAGGTCTAGGTCCCATGCAGCAGTTGAGGTTGGCAGTTTCCTTTAATATTATAATATGGTCAATGCTTTATCAGGGGAAATTAGAAAAGTAGATTATTCTTATGCAGTCAACAAGCTTGAAACCTCTTAGGATCCTCTCCGTATGGAACTCTTCAGAAGCTATTCCTAAAACAACAGGACAGGCACAGCAAATTAGAGATAAAGAAATGCATACAATTTAAAGGACATCACTGGCAATGACAAAAGATATAAATAGTAAGAAATTATAACTTTCACTAAAGTTATAATTGACAAAAGCTGCTAACTATTACTTATCTTCTCAGAAAAGTACACCAGCTCTTTTCAGGTAGTTGTTATCTGCTTGATTCTGCCTCCCTCAAGGCTAACCACTTAGTCATAGTTAAGTAACAAAGTTATGTTAACATTGGGTTCACATCTATGATAAAATATGAAGTGTTTGGAGATTACACACACACAACACACACACACACACACACACACACACACACACACACACAAACAAACAAATGGCAGTGGGATGTATAGGCTAAGGTTCTGGACTAGGAAAGGGGAGACCCAGGTTCTGACCCTTAGACATGGTAGGTGTAGATGATGTTGGGCTGCTCATTATCAATAGCAGTAGCAATTAGGTTTGTATACTGCCCAACAATGCTTATTACTTAACATATGGCATATTATACATGGACTTGCAATGTATAGTAACATTTTACCTAAATTAAAAATGCACAATAAAATATGAATGTTACAAAGATCTATATTCAGATGCGAATGTCTAGGCCATCTAACCATTAGATGATTTATATGAAAAAATAATAATAATCAGATACTGGACTGGTATATGCCCTCAGCTTACATAGCACTTTACAGCACTCTCTGGGTGGTTTACAATATAAGCATTATTTGTATATTGCCCCAACAACCATGGTTCCTCGTTTTACCAACCTCAGAAGAATGGAAGGTTGAGTCAACCTTGAGCCCCATCAGGTTCGAACTCGAGGCTGTAGGAAGAGTCTGCCTGCAATATTGCACTTTAACCATGTACCAAAAGATGTATTTTCTCTCAGCCTTTGACTGGGATTTTTTTAAAAATCAATTTATCAACCTGTATTGAAACAGCGAGTAGATTTTAATAACTATTATTAGATTAAAGATGAAAGATGCTTTTATTGGTCTTCATCTTGCAGTAGATTGCTTCACGATGATGATGATATGCACATATACGAGAAAGAAAAAGTGTTTTGAATGATTAATATTGTATCTTTTCTCCTTTCTGAATCCCTCAGGAAAGAAAGGAAGAAAGAAAGAAAGAAAGAAAGAAAGAAAGAAAGAAAGAAAGAAAGAAAGAAAGAAAGAAAGATGCAAAATTTTGAAATAGACATATATAAAATATCAGAAACAGAACAAATGGAATTATTTCAGGAAATTTGAGAAGTTGTCCAATGAAAAATCCAATAAAGGTAATCAGATATATACATATATTTCAATATAACATTCTCTGATATGTTCTCTTACTAGAACATGAACTTTGATCAAGTATTGGTACAGTTCCTACTCAAATGGCATTTGTTTCAGGTTGATAAAGAAGAGAAGAATAAGTTCTAAATTAGGCTATTCTGATGGTGATTTGTTTCTGATGAATTTATATTAGATTCAGTTTTGGATTTTGGATGGCAAAGTTGAAATATCAGGCGAGATCAGGCTCATCTGCATGATCCTTATAGATGTGTCTGACTTTGTTGACAGCTTTCCATGTTCTGAAAGTTAGTGCCAATGGTGACATTATTGTGGAACATAATGTTTTGGGAAACTATTTTTTTTCTTTGTTCACTCTACAGTTGGCTGTAGCAGCTTGATAATGTTGTGATGCTTTATATTGTCCTGGAATTAATTTTGCTACATTCTAATTGAAACCCATTCTTCTGTTCTTCAGGACAAATTTTTCAGGTGTTCTAAAATACTGCAACATAATTTTCTCATGAGATTAGAATAGTCAACATTCAGAACCTGCAAAACTCATTTATCCACTGGGATGAAAAGCTTATAGTTCAGTCTGTGTAAACCATGACTTATTCTCAACAGACTGACTAAATTCTTTGAATCATTTCAGTCTGGCATCTGGCCCAGCTATAGGCAGGAACAATTTTAGTTAGTAGAAATTCATCTCTGTCAATCCTCCCACACCTCTCATTGCATTTAGACTCTCTGCGGCAATTGATTTTAATTTTCTTATAGAAACTGGAAAATTGAAATGCCTTCTTAACAAGACACAATATTGCTGAGTCCTCCTTGGACGCAATGCCCAGAGGATCCTGTGACCTGCCTGTTTAGTAAAATGGAAACTGAAGTGAGGAAAATACAGGCTTTTATGCTGCAAACTGTATTATTTATTCTGAGCTCATTGAAGATCAATCAATCAATCAAACAAACAAACAAACAAACATAACAGAACTGAAAGGGACCTTGGAGGTCTCCAAGTCCAACCCCCTGCTCAAGCAGAAGACCCTATACCATTTCAGACAGGTGGCTGTCCAGTTTTTTCTTAAAAACCTCCAGTGAAGAAGCACCTACAACGTCTGAAGATAAGCTGTTCCACTGGTTAACTGTCCTCACTGTTAAGAAGTTTCTCCTTAATTCCAGGTTGCTTCTCTCCTTGTTTAGTTTACATCCATTGTTTCTTGTCTTGCCTTCTAGTGCTTTGGAAAATAAGTTGACTCCCTCTTCTTTGTAGCAGCTGGTCAAATACTGGAATACTGCTATCACGTCACCCCTAGTCTTTCTTTTCTCTAGACCACAGGTGTCAAACTCATGATGTCACGTGACGTGTCACAACATATCGTGACTTTTTTCCAATTGCTGGCAATGGGCTGGGCACGGTTTTGGCATGACGCATCCAGCCTGAGAGCTGGCAGTTTGACACCCCTGCTCTAGACTGACCATACCCAATTCCAGCAACCGTTCCTCATATGCTTTTGTCTCCAGGCCCTTAATCTTAGTTGCTCTTTTTTGTACTTTTTCCAGAGTCTCAACTTCTTTTTTGTAATGTGGTGACCAAACCTGGATGCAATTTTCCAAGTGTGGTCTTACTAAGGCTTTATAAAACGGTACTAATACTTCATGTGATTTTGATTCTATGCCTCTGTTTATAGGACTGTTGGAACCAGGCCACACAAGCAGTGGGCAAGTGCGTGAAGCTGCATTTACGCAAGTGTGCACTTGAAACTATCCCTTCCCAGCAGCGCCACAGCTGTTGCTGCTGATTTGCGGACCTGGAAAGGTTGAGGGTCACTGCTGTAGATACAATATCTTGAGTTGCATAACATTACAGGACCAGTCTGGCATAATGCTGAAGGTGCACCCTGGAAAGCAGGACACTGATTTCTAGCCCTCCTCTGAGTCTGAAAATTGGCTGGGTGACTTTGGGCTTGTTATTCCCTTTCAGCCCAATATATTAGAAAATACTCTAGCTTTTCTTCTCACAGATGCCTTTCATATTAAAAGGCTTTGTGGCACTTGGACCATAAAGAGATTGGACAAATTTAATTTTGGGGTGTATGAGACATCTACTCTTTTCTGGCAAGTTTCAGAAACACCACATAAAAATATGTCTAGACTTAGATTACGGACTTTACTTTTAGGTATTTAATTTGTACATTTAGTGTTTCAATTTCATATCAGTGGTAGCATGCTTCTTTCTGAAATTCCACTTTAGAAAGTGCAGTGAAGAAATAATGCAGTAAATTATCTTTCTAAAATTATCTCGCTTAAATATATTCATTCTTAATAATTAATGTTAGTGGGCTGAGATTGAATATGATATAATGATATCTGGGGTCCTTCATCATGTCCTTGTGTCCATCTGCTACATTACAATTCCCCCTTCAAAAGTCTGATTATCTTCTAAATTACTTCAGATATATAGCCCTGACTTTCAATCCAACAAGGACGTCCAAGGTGCATGAATTACTGATAGTGCTTTTGAAGTGTTTTTCTTTTCAGGTATTTATTAAGTTTCCAAGCCTCTTCATTCAGTTCTAAATTGATATTTGGATTATTTTATTCAAGTAGTTTGCATGGGTATCAAGGACTAAAAAACAGAATCCACACTCAATATTGCATTCTATTTGAGAACTATATTTTAGGTATTTTCCAGGTGTTTTCCTCTGTTGGCATGCACAGAGGAAACAAGAGGATAAATGACAACATGTGCTAACCATGTAAATGTCATGACTTAGGTACTTTTATCAGACATTATGGCATCATTGTGGTTTACCATGGACTGTGCTATTTATTAGCCCTTCTTTCCTTCCTTCCTTCCTTCCTTCCTTCCTTCCTTCCTTCCTTCCTCCCTCCCTCCCTCCCTCCCTCCCTCCCTCCCTCTATTCTACCATACTCAATACATGTTATAATGGATGTATATTAGGGGCCATCTTTTTGCAGTCCATATAAACATTTCTTCAAGTGATCATTCCATGTAGCTTGAAAATGTAAAACACTTATAAGATTTAAGAACCAGCTGATACGTTGACCAGAAATTCAGTGTGCATATATCAAAAACTTTTGGAGACTTTTCTGTTCTGGTGTTTGATTGAGAGACAATAATTATTAAATTTGGGAAATGCTGGTGTGTTGGAATGCTTTTTCTAGCACTGTTATCTCAGTTGACAAAGTTAAAAAATGTAAGATGATACTGTTAGGAGATGGTAATATATCTCTATGACAGGTACTTTGATCACAATCTAACTGTAGGAAATTGCCCAATAGCTCAAAAGAAACAATCTCTGAACATGTGTTGTCATGGCATGGCATCCATTATGCTAAGTCTCTAAATTACATCACCCAGGAGAAGTCAAGCAATGATATTGCAAATAGGAATTCTTAGTTGAAGGAGTTTGCATTCTTAATCCACGCTCAGATTTATTGTTCTTGGAACACACTGATAAACCAAAAGTCCTGACAAATGCTTATTCCCTGGCAAGTTGTTTTTCAACTTCAGCATAAAAGGTTTTTTTTTAAAGGCTCTGTGTATGTTTTTTTGTTGTTGTTCTGCTGAGCAGATTCTTTCAGTAGATAAATTCTGTAAAACCAATATATGTAGCCTGTGGAGTATTAAACTGCAGGATATATAGCAAGTGCTTTCGGTATGGGACAGAAGAGAATGAGAGTATTTTAGTTTCATGAAAGCACTTCTAGTAATATGCCTCATGCATTCAGCTTGGGAGGAGTTATTCCTTTATTAAATATAAAAAAGAGGAAGACATGCTGTCCACTGGATTTTACACATGCTCCCAAATCCTTTCAAGACCTGGCAGGGGGAAAGTACTCTTCTCTTTTTCATACAGGTCACTTTCAGTTGGAGTGTGAATTTGATAGCAAGAGAGAAATGCCTTCTCTCCCAGTTAGTGTAAAGGAAAGCTTTCATGCTGATGTCATCACTCTTTTTCTGCATTTTGTAGGCACTGACATCAAGTCAAAAGCATTTTCCTTCTTCAGTGAGAATGAAAGAGAAGCTGAATAGCTGCCTTATGTACTGCCTAGAATGACAGGTCAGTGACTCAAACTAAGGAGACTCAGGGCAAATATTGAATAGCAAAATGTGGTTGCCTGCATTTACTTTGCATTTGTGCCCAGTCTTCCAGAGGTCATTGTCAGGATGATCATAAGAATGAGTGGTGAACAGTTTTCCTGCAGGCTTTGATTGTCCTTTGGTCTACTTATTTCTCAGTATTTTAGAGCAGTTTCTGTTTCCAAAATTTCTTTTGGACAACCAAACAATGAGTTGCACAATGTTTGACATGATATCTGTATGTTTTGAATCAAGGGTAATCCATATATGAAGGAGGAATTATCACATATCTTTCATGGGGAATAACCTACTGTCTTTTCTTTCATATAATTGAGGTGGAAGGAAATATAATGCACACCTTCTCTTTTGGACATTCTAAGTAGAAGTACTGAACTCTACTCTCAAATCTTTGATGTACTTTATAATTTCTGATATGAAGCTATCATCAGTTGGGTAAAAACAATGCTATACAAGTTCAAAGTAGTCTTTACCTATATAATTTCCTTGGTCAACATACTGTATGTGTGACTATAGTATGTGATCATATTTAGAAATTGGAAGTAAGTAAAAATAAACACTGCCATATTAAGACTATCAACCTATCCCAACTTAGTTGGGAGTAACTCCAATTGTACTCAAAGACTTATATGGGTAGATCTTTTTCTAACAAGAATTGTGTTCAAATACCAACCTTTGAAAACAGATTCTGTATGCCAATAAATTGAAAGCCACTTATTATGGCACTGCTATGCCAAAAAGCAAGTTAAGAAAGGAAGGAGAAAAAAACTAGTTTTAATATAAAGAGTACAATGTTGTGATACATTTCTCAGTGCAATTGCATTTTGCAAATGGTGTTTTTTTTAGTGGTTCATTATGCCTCCAGATGAATGCCTTTCATGTGGATGATTTTCCTTTTTCATAAGGAAGAAGTGTTTTTCACACAAATGATGAGTGCTATTGATCTTTTCCAGCAATTTACACTGAAAAATGAGTGCTATGCCAACATATGTCTTAAATCCATTGTTCTGGATTTACAGGAAATCAAGACACTCATGCAATCAAAAACCTGAAGTAATGTGGACTTCTATTATATTTGACATTTTGAGCTCATGGACCTTTAAGTCCATTCTTGGCCGTTACTGTCAATTTTACTTTGCTATAGAACATTAATTGTGGTTTTTTTGAGCATATTTAACAATGATCTGATAAAGCATGGCCTATCCAAGGCTGATAACATTTTCATATTTCTAAACATATATATTCATATTTGTCTCCATATATACTTGCACATAAACACCAACACACACATGGAAAGATACATATATTTTTAACCAAATGGGTTCTTATTGCTATGAATTTCCTGTACTTAAAACAGAACAGCAATTCATAAATTCATGGTGTTCTCAAGGATGATATACTGTATCTTCTTTGGATCAGTGAGGAAATGATACTGTGTTCAAAAATAACACATTTAAGGATTCTAATTTGAGATTCTAAGTCTTTAAATATCTCATTGAAAGTTAGAAAATAAGAGGAACTTTATTGTAAAAACTGAGCAGGGTGCCCTATAACAGTAGATTTGTATTTAAGTAGATTCAAGATGTTGTAGAATGTAGTGCAGAGCCATATTAACAGCATCATCTACTGATCTATTTACTCAGCAGATCTGTGATAGTTTTCAGGTGGGCCAGCACTAACCTTTCAAAGATTTTTATAACTATGGATGTCAGAGCAACCATTCTGCAGTCATTCAGTCATTCAGATGGAGGGTTTCTTTGGCACCGGGATGATAGTAGAGCATTTGAAGCAAGAAGGAACATAGCATATCTCTAGTGATTTATTAAAGATTCAGGTGAAGAAGGGAGCCAATTGATCAGCACAAGCTTTCAAGCAAGAAGGAGTTATCTTGTCTGGGACTGGTGCTTTTCCAAGCTTTTGTCTGTGAAATAGACTTTGCACATCATTTTCTGTGATCACCAGAGGTGGGGGACTCAAGGGGATGGGGTCAGTTGTAGGAGGTATGGCTGTTGTTGGTGTATCTGAGATGGGGATGGTGGAGATAGGTGACAGTGGTTTCCTCTCAAACCTACACTAAAACACATTCAGGCCGTCTGCCACTACTGGAAAATCTGATGGACCAAGATGTCATGAAGAAAATCTATACAGTCACTAAAAATGGATACCAACATAACCAATAAACCATACCAACATAACCAATAAACCATAGTATCAAAAGGCACCCTAAATGTCAACCATTGTCTTAATTGTACACATTTTGTCTACTGTCACAAGAAATGTTATTCAAACATAAAGATCAAAGTTCTAACTAAGAATTCTAACTTTTCAACTCCATAGTAGGGATAAGGCAACTGGGTGGGTGGGCAGGGAGGGGGCAGCATGTAGGTATCTCTTCTATCCCAAAGCTGTTTTGCTGAGCATGCAGCAAACCTAGACAATTTAACACCAGTTTAACTTTACTTTTCTCTTTTCTACTGCTGAATCTTCACACATCCTTTCAATCTATTATCACGGCTTATCCAAGCAACCAGAGTTGGTTGACTTCACAGTGGATGTTAATCCCAAACCAAGCATGTCCTATATGGAAAATAAAAATCTGCAATGGGATCAACTTCATTCTCTGGAGTTTTAAAAATTCATCTCCTTGTTCTGTAGTATCAAAATTCTGTGAAGCTGGAGATATGGTATGTCTGGAGAAGGGGGGGGGGAGAGCTTATTTTCCAGAGCACAAAAGGGAAGGACAAGAAACAATAGTTGAAATCTGATCAAGGAGAGAAGCAACCTGGAATTAAGGAAACACTTCTTAACAGTGAGGACAATTAACCAGTGGAACAGCTTGCCTTCAGAAGTTGTGGGTGCTTCGTCACTGGAGGCTTTTAAGAAAAAACTGGACAGTCACTTGTGTGAAATGGTATAGGATCTCCTACTTGAGCAGGGGGTTGGGCTAGAAGACCTCTAAGGTCCCTTCCAGCTCTATTCTGTTTGATTGATTGAGATTTGATGGCAATGTGCTCTTTAGCTGGAGGATATCTGAATAGAGTACTGAATAAGCTTGGACTCTCTGTGTTCTCAAGGGAATACCTGATTAGCCACAGCAGAGATTTCCATCTCTTCTTAGTATACATTACTAACAGAAGATAATCGGTATGTTTTTAAATCCATTTGACTAGTTTAATTCTAATGATAGATTTCAAATGAAGCTATGAGTGAGGTAGACTAGACTGACTGACTGTCTTGGTACTGTCACTCTGTTTACCCATCTGTCAATTCAATATCTTGACATCAGTACTGAATTAACTAACTAAAAAGTCAATGGATTCACTGTGTAATGGCTGATAATCTTCACCTACTGAACAAACACACAGGACTTTAAGTTCCTGCTTTCTTTTGAGTATTGGGTATTTCTTGACAGTGAAGAGAAAAGCCTCAGGTTCATAATAAATCCATGCATGCTGTCTTGTGCTGGAATCACTAATTCACTAGGACTTTCTTATGTCCACTGGAGGGTCATTCATTTTCTGAATTGTTCAGCCCATCACATGGAGACATGCACTCTCTGACTTCTAGAAGCAGTCTAGAGAATGTGCACCTTGTTAATTTCCATGCACTGTGTTGAAAATTATTCAAAATGTTTTCCATTAAAATTCAAGGTTCATATTGGCACACCTTCCATGTAGCAATGCTGCAAATTAAACTCACTTGTGCATTGGGAAAGGTGCCAGTGCAATCATAGTATATTGCTTAATTAATGGAACGATGTCCTGGATTTAAGGAAACCAATTCCCTGACTGCCTTGGTGTGTTTTCTAGCCACCATTTTTCAGCATTACTATTCTCCCAGATAGCCCCTGAAATCATACTACTGGGCTAATTTACAGTGCAAATAGAAAATGAGATAAAAATGTATTATTAAATTATACCAATACACTTTAAGATGATTTGTTCTTCTGCAGATACATTAAGTAATACACAGCAAAACACACCAGCTTAATGGTTTCTTGTCTGGTACCACAAGGCTGTATTTCATCTTTGTGTGAGTACATCAATCTTCTCCCCACCTTTAATTTTAATAAATTTGTATTAAATTTGGCTTCATTTTTCTATGCACTCTTATCTCCTTAAGATAGGGGCTTGCAGCTTCCATCGTCGAGGTCTGTTCATGGATTTATGTAGCTTATTAAAGACTATGCTGCAAAGACAGATGGGTATAGCATCCATATTTGAGGGAACAGCTTAAACTCAATTTTGCCCTTGAAATTCCTGAAATTTTCACCCTGACACACAGTACCATATTTTGATAGTACCCACTCTGACTTGAGCATATGTGGGTTACACAGATGTAATATATATAAGGCCTTCAATATAAAAGGAATGATAGCAAGCCACATCTGAACATGTGAGTGCAGGGTCATACATTTTGGGGTTTTTCCCCATTAAAGAAGCATATCAAATAGATTTTGTTCCTCTTTCCCAACTGTGTTCTGTTGCACTGAAATGTAAGAAGAACCTTTGGTATACTTCTGTAGGTGGGAAATAATTTGGAATAAATATTTTATTTTATTTCCAATATATATTGGAAAAGAAAAGAATACCCACTTGATTTAGCTTAACATTCCAACAGATAGATCATAATGAATTGTTTTGAAAAGAGGGATGCAACATGATATAATTCTGTAAAGTTATGCTATAGCATGTAGTATCCCTCTTTTCAAAACATTTAATGTCTCCGTAGCTTAGCCTGTATGAATGTCAATTGTTTTTTCCTCTCTCTGCAAATGGAAATGCAAATGTGGAGACTTATTTTTTAACTGTGGAAAATAATCAAGTTGAAATAAACCAACTGAGCTAGAACATCCAGTCACTATCTGTGTTAAATCAGTGTGATGATACCACTTTAATGTTCATAATATGGCAAAAGATGCACACCCATCCACATGATAAGTTGTAGAGTTAGGATTGAATGAGACAGGGTTCACTTATCTCCACTACTACCTTGATTCAAAATTAGGGCTTTTTGGCATGCTTAAAAGCTATTTTTTTTCCACTTTGCATGGGTAGAAAGGATACTTTCACTGAAGCTTCATCAAAGCAAATCACCCCCTTGAAACTTTGAATGGCCTTGTAGATAGGCAGATGATTGTGTTGGGAGTCACTTTATCTCTACCTATGAAACCAGGTCCTTCTGTTATCACTGAGAGTTAACTTAGCTAGAGAATTTCGGGGTGGGGGGGGGAAGGTTATTGAAAAAACCTTTTTTTCCAGAATAGAAATTTCTGCATTTTCTTTTTAGAATATGGTTAGGTATCTCTTAGTGGAAAATCCTGCAAGCATTTGTAAGGTTATATTTGTTGGTTTATGCATCTGCAGGAAAAGCTAATCTGGTTCTTAAAGCTTTGCAGACCTTCTTTTTGGAAACATTAAAGCCTCAACATCTTCCAGTCCCGCACAGGTGCTTTAGAAGCTGCCTGAGCATATGTTTACTCTCACGCTTTCCAAAACACTTCTTTTGAAGGATTTGCACGGCCCAGTTGGCATATGTAGCTCTGAGAAACTTACCTTACTTCACATGTTCTTAATGGAGTGAGAGTATTCTGTCTTGGGGTGCTAGGAACAAGAGCAGTCATGGCTAGAATTACTGACAGCTAGCTAACTAAACGCTGACAGCAGCATAATCGGTTTTCTGCCAATGCATTTGTCACTTTGGCCTGTGCTCCCTTCCTGTCTCACAAGCTTGTAAATGGCACATGACCTCGTTCTTTTCCCAGGCAGAGCAAAGCAAAGGCACATGGTGGAGCATGAAGAGGGAAAAATACACTTCCACTGAAGTTTTTTTTTTAAAAAAATAACTTCTCTTTTTCTTGCCAAGCATCTCACTGTAGCTCATTTTGGGTTGTATTGTCAATTTTTGTTGAAAAAGTGGGAAACAGAGAGATCTAACTGTTTACATTGTATTTATCTCTCATACACAAGAGAATTAGTGGCCTCAGTGTCATAATAAGAGGAACATTTCCACCTGGATTCTGGTCTCTCAAAGGACTGGCAAATTTACTTTCTTTCACGTTTGCTACATTTTGGAGCAACTTTAACTGGCTACTTCCAAAACAGTCCTGTATTGGTCTTCCCAATATCGTCTACCCAGAAGATATGTGGATTTCACAGTTTCCACACATTTTTTGCTTTCTAAAGGTACATCTGATAGACTTTCTCCTGATACACTGTGACATTATAAATGGCACTGTATATACCAGCAATACAAGTGTAATTTTTTTATTATTATTATTTTAATTCCATTTATATCCCGCCCTTCTCTGAAGACTCAGGGCGGCTTACAAGCTTAGCAGTAGCCTTCATTCTATGTATATGCCTGCTTACTAGGGCTTTCACACACACCCCCAAGCGGCATTATTACAAAGTCAGCTTAATTGCCCCCAACAATCTGGGTCCTCATTTTACCTACCTCGGAAGGATGGAAGGCTGAGTCAACCTTGAGCCTGGTGGGATGCGAACCTGCACTAATTGCAGGCAGCTGGTGTTACTTAAGGAGGCATTAGCCCACTGCTCCACCAAGGCTCAAATTCCTAATTAAAGACATCAGTAACTGATTACTAGTGACTTCCATCTGAACCCTTTTTTTGTCATTCAGTAGAACATGATACAAGATTGTCAAGAGGTGAAGGAGCAACATCTGTACTAAACTTTTCAATATCCATCATTTGCGTTTATGCAGTAGAATCCTTTCCTTAGAACTTTATGAATTATGGAGACATTAGATATTCTCACTTTGGAATTCCCATTAATTTATCCCAGGAATTATATTACTTCCATTGCCAATAGAGGTACATAAAATGATAACATTTATTATTTAAATTTATATTTTCTTTATAATCTTTTATGTTTATTCTAACCCTTAACATCATTTTTGTCTAATTTCCACAAAAGTCAATAAATGAATTCCAATCATCATTAAATTTAGATACTGTCCTATCTCTAATTAAAGCCATCAATTCAGCCATCTCAGCAAGGTCCATCCTGTTCACTATCCATTCTTCCCTTATGAGTAAAGTCAGAACTTTTAACCTTGCACAGAATAATCTCAGCTTGTATAGAAAACAAAGTTTCTTATTTTATTTTCTGTCAAGCCCAAAGGAAAACTCTCTGTTTTCAATTGTATATGAGTCTTTAAAATATTCTGCATTACTGTATATCATTCAGTTCAAATTTTCTGGCTCAAGTATGATAAAATGTCTCTTCTTGTTGATTACTTTTCTACCATAGGTTTGAAGACCCTTTATACATTCTAGATAGATTTTCCAGTGTACCAACAATACATCATTTTATAAAAAAATATCTTTAAGACTACAGTGGTACCTCAATACTCAGTGTTAATTGGTTCTGAGAGAGAGGTGCCACAAGTATTAAAAAGGATGAGTCCTAAACAAATTACATGACTTACCTTTGTTTCAGTGGGAAGAACTTTTTGTCCAATCCTTTTCCTATGAACCTTACCAGGATTGCTGACTTCCTGGCCTCCCTCTGTGGCTATCCCCTTCCTTTTGCAGCAACCTTCCCGACATGGCTGACTTCCTGTCTGTTCTCTGCATTTGTTCCCCCTCTTCCTATCACAATGCATCAAGTACTGGGATATTTTCATATCACAATGTGTCAAGTAGCAAATTCAATGAGATTTGAAGCAATCAAGTATTAAGGTACCACAGTATAACATAGTGTAAAATTTCAATCTTTTCAACCACATACCCTCCCACTGATCCACTATAAATTATATTCAAAGTTTTTAAGGCATTTTATAACTATTGATATTTAAAATTGGCCATTGATCCTGGAAGCATAGTTAAGATTTCCTATTCCACTTCATTTTGCTTCAAGAAAAGTCACCCAAATCTGTTTTCATTTTCAATACAATAGAAACAAAAATAATTCCTATATCCAGGGCAATTTTAGAAAAGCAGTGTAAAATGAACAATAGTTCACGTGCTATATGTCTGCAAATCTACAGTACTTATTAAGTGACAATTTCTCATAGGTACAAAAATATGTCCACATGTATAATTGATAGTAACCACTAAAAGCTGTGGAATATTAATTGAAATTAATCAATTTATAGAATGAACAGTGGATCTACAGGTTTAAGCAAGTTTTTTTTCAGTCACAACTATGGATAGTCCTTGACTTATGACCACAATCGAGCCCAAAATTTCTGTAGATAAGCAAGACAGTTGTTAACTGAGTTTTACTCCATTTTATGAAATTTCTTGCCACACTTGTTAAGTGAATCACTGTAGTGATTAAGTTAGTAACATAGTTGCTAAGTGAATCTAACTTCCTTATTGACTTTGCTTGCAAAAGATGATTACATGACCCTGGGACACTGAAACGGTCAAAAATATCAGTCAGTTATCAAGCATCTCAATTCTGATCATGTGTCCATGGGGATGCTGCAACAGTCGTAAGTGTGAAAAATGGTCATAAGTGGCTTGCTTTTACATCTGCAGCCCCATAGAGGTGGGAGCTCTATGGGGCATGCCTACCCAGAGTATAATCTTGGACCACCCCCAGGAACAGAGTTGCAACCCGCCGTGAGAGGGCGGGGGGTGGCCTGTTTACCGGGGCACCCAACTGAGTGGCAGTGCAGTTGGGTGTGGATCCAGATATTTCTTTTCCCGGCCTTCGATCCTCCTACGGACATGACCACCTTTGGGACTGCCTATCCTGGACTTGTTGGACTAATATGCGACAATACACCAGCACGGACTTGCTCGCCCTCAGGGGTGCCCCCCTCGCCTGGGTGCGACCCGCCTCTTTAAATTCTCTTAACCTCGATGAAGGGCCCGAGTTTTGGGACCCTGAGAGATGGCTGGGCAGGGGCCGTCAACACAAATTTAATAGGAGGCCCCTGATTACTTTTTTATCAAAATTTTTTATGGGGTTGGGGAGAGGGGTGGGAGATGGGGGTTGTCTGGCTATGGGGGGTGGCCAATCAACCATGGCTCAGGCCAGACTTGGGTCTGACCGCGCGGGGGAGAACAGGGTGTCGTTGTCTCCGGAGCACATGAGCGGGTCGTGGGATTACCAATTCCCACGATGGGGAATGGCAGCAGGCGGATAGACAGGGGGCCGTATCGTTACCGGGAGGGCCGTCTCCGCTATTTGCAAGCGGTGAGGCGCTCCGACCCTCTGCTTCTTCCCCGAGGTCCCAGGAGCGAGGATGTGCAGCCTCCTGAGCTCCGGCTGGTATACCTGAATGCCAGGTCCGTGGTTAACAAAGCTCCCCTTGTTAGGGATTTAGTTGAGGGTGAGCATGCGGACCTGGCTTGCATCACGGAGACTTGGTTGGGCCCAGAGGGTGGGGTCCCTTTGGTTGACCTTTGCCCACCAGGCTTCCGGGTGCTACACCGGCCACGAGCTCAAGGTAGGGGTGGGGGTGTGGCGGTGATTATTAGGGAGACCTTATGTCCGCGGGAGACCACCGTTCTTCAGATAGTCGGGTGTGAGTCTCTCTTTGTGAGATTTGGTTCTGGGGCGCAGTTGGGCTTGCTGCTGGTGTACATCGCCTAGTCGCGCAGCGGCAGCCCTGCCCGAGCTGCTCGATATCCTCTCGGGGTTGGTGGTTGAGTTCCCCAAACTTATAGTTTTGGGACACTTCAATCTACCATCCCTGGGAGGCTCATCTGAGCTAGCTCGGGAGTTCATGGCTTCCATGACGGCCATGGACCTGACGCAAGTAATTTCTGAACCAACTCATGAGGGAGGCCACACCCTTGACCTGATTTTTTTATCTGGACGGTGGTTGGATGATCTTGGTGGGGGCTTTCCATTTATTGTGCCCCTGTCATGGACCGATCATCACCTCCTGCGGCTGGTCTTCCATTTTGCCACCCCCCGCCGTGGGGGTACGGAGCCAGTTAGATGGTACCACCCCAGACGCTTAATGGATCCTGATAGATTCCAAGCGGCGCTGGGGTCCCCACCTGCCTCCATTGCTCACAACTCGGCGGATGCCTTAGTGGAAGCCTGGGAAAGGGCAGCCACTGAGGCACTTGACCGGGTTGTACCCTTGCGGCCCCTGACCCGGTGCAGATCCCAGCGAGCTCCATGGTTCTGCGCGGAGCTCCGGGAGATGAAGCGTCGGAAACGGGGCCTAGAGAGCTGCTGGAGGTCCAGCCGATCTGAATCCGACCGGTTGCGGTTAAGAACCTACATTAGGTCTTATCTCGCAGCGATGAGGGCGGCGAGGTGTAATTACTTCTCTACCCTCATCGCGTCCGCAGATAACCGCCCGGCCGCCTTGTTTAGGGTGACTCGCTCCCTTCTTAATCAGGAGGTGAGGGAGGATCCCTTGCAGGGTCGTGCCGAGGAATTTAGTCAACATCTGTCAGATAAAATCGCTCGGATTCAGACCGGTTTGGACTCCAGCTGGGCAGAGTCTGGCGATCAGGACACGGGCGGTCCTGTCAATGTTATCTGGGAGGAGTTTGATTCTGTGACCCCTGATGAAGTGGACAGGATTATGGGGAGGCTGAGCTCCACCACATGTTTATTGGATCCGTGCCCTTCTTGGCTGGTTTATGTGGCTAGGGAGAGGACACGAGGCTGGCTCCAGGCGGTTATATCTGCTTCTTTGAGTGAGGGTTATTTCCCCACCGTCTTGAAGGAGGCGGTGGTGAGACCTCTCCTCAAGAAGCCTGCCTTGGACCCAGCTGTATTGAACAACTTTCGTCCAGTCTCCAACCTTCGCTTTCTTGCGAAGGTTGTTGAGAGTGTGGTGGCGCATCAGCTCCCTCTGGTCCTGGATGAAGCGGATTATCTGGACCCTTACCAATCGGGTTTCAGGCCCGGGTACAGCACGGAGATGGCATTGGTCGCTCTGGTGAATGATCTCTGGAGGGCTCGGGATAGGGGATATTCCTCTGTCCTAGTCCTATTAGACCTCTCGGCGGCTTTCGATACCATCGACCATGGTATCCTGCTGCAGCATCTCAGGGGATTGGGAGTGGGAGGCACAGTTCTTCAGTGGTTCTCCTCCTATCTCCTGGGACGCTCGCAGTCGGTGTTGGCAGGGGGGCAGAGGTCGACCCCTAGGACTCTCGCTTGTGGAGTTGCTCAGGGATCGGTCCTCTCGCCTCTCCTGTTCAACATCTACATGAAACTGCTGGGTGAGATCATTCGTGGTTTTGGAGTTGGGTATCATCAATATGCTGATGATACCCAACTTTTCATTTCGACCCCAAACCACCCCAGTGATGCCCTCGCTGTGATGTCCCATTGCCTGGAGGCGGTTCGGGTCTGGATGGGGAGGAACAGACTTCAACTCAACCCTGACAAGACTGAGTGGCTGTACATTCCGGCATCCCGGGACATTCAAAATGTTCCATCTCTTTCTATTGGGGGTGAGCTCTTACCCCCCGTGGATAGGGCTCGCAACTTGGGAGTCCTCCTAGATTCACGGCTTACTCTGGAAGATCATATAGTGGCCGTGACTAGGGGGGCTTTCGCCCAGGTTCGCCTGGTGCGCCAGTTGCGGCCCTATCTGGACCAGGATGCCCTGTGTACGGTCACTCATGCGCTCGTGACCTCTCGCCTTGACTACTGTAATGCTCTCTACATGGGGCTTCCCTTGAAGACCACTCGGAGGCTCCAACTGGTACCGAATGCGGCCGCGAGAGTTGTCTTGGGAGTTTCCCGGTACTCCCATGTTACACCTTTGCTCCGCGAGCTGCATTGGTTACCAGTTGTCTTCCGGGTGAGGTTCAAGGTCTTGGTCATGATCTTTAAGTCCTTACATGGCATGGGTCCGGGTTACCTCAGGGACCACCTGCTGCCAGCGTCAACTTCCCTCCGCCCAGTATGTGCCCACAGAGAGAGCCTCCTCAGGGTGCCTCCGGTCAGGGAATGCCGACTGGTGGCCCCCAGGGGGAGGGCCTTCTCTGTGGGCGCTCCGGCATTATGGAACCAACTGCCGGTTGAGCTCCGGATGGCATCAGACCTCCGAACCTTCCGCCGTGGGCTGAAGACCCACTTATTTGAATTAGCTGGTCTGGCCTGATGGGGGATTATGGGTTTTTTAAATTGGTGTTTTTTACTATTTTATTATTGTTTTTTAACTGGGCACTGGTTTAATTTCCTTTTAACTTTTGTATCATTATTTATATATGCCCTGTGAACCGCCCTGAGTCCCTTGGGAGAAGGGCGGTATAAAAATCAAATAAAACTAAACTAAAACTAAACTTTTTTCAGTGCTATTCTAATTCTGAATGGTCACTAAATGAACTGTTGTAAGTTGAGGACTACCTGATATAAATATGCCATTCATTTCTGAGATATTGCCTTAAGATTAATCAACTTCAGACAGAAATACAACAAGCCAGTTTGTAGGAAGTAACTGTGGATGGATTGTTGGCATATTGAAATTCTGCTGGAGTTATTTAAAACATTACCAGAATTTTGGGAAACCACTACACTTTGCATCACCACATCCTATTTGGTGATTGGAGGAAGGTCATTTCCTCCCCAGCCCAATGTTAATCAAAACAACTGAAGCAAATTATGGGTACACAAACCTTTGATTCCTTAGGACTCTTAGTAAAAACTATTACCTATAAATTATAATTATGTTGGAGTACTGGAAGTTGTGTAAGACCAACAACTTCCTGTCTATAAAAATCTTTCCTCCTAAAGTATTCCAGGCATTTCTGGGTCATTTCCTCACGTTTTCTATGATTTAATTAAAAGTAACTGGCAAAGAGTTAAAACTTTTTAAATGTTCATTTAGTTCATTTGGTCTAATAGCACATTAATCTCCTGAGAGATGCTACTTGAGATAAAATGCTTTGTCAAACCACATTGCTTAAGTCATAAATGAATATAATAGTGAAAGTACTCAAAAGCAAGTTAGTAATGTTCTCTTTCCTAAATGAGGTAGACCATTAGCTTAATCATTCCCTTAGAGATAAGTGAAAAGACCATGCTTTCCTACAGAAAAATTACATAAACAAAATTCTTGTCACTATGCCTGTATGATTTTTTATGCTCTATGAATCATACATAAATCTTCTGAATTTAGGTATAGTCTAAGTCCTTTAAATAACTTCACTTTCTCTGGCATAGAGTAGGAGAAAAGGTACAATTAATCTTTATTTTTTTTCCAATTCATGACCTTTATAATTTTATCTGAAGAGGTGAATAATACTAGTACATAGTACATAACAGTAGAAGTTAGTGTGCTCCTATAACTCTATGTGCAGTACAAGAAAATAAACAATTATGCACAATATAAATCTTACATTGCTTTTTTCCTGTTCATTTGTACCATTAAATATCAAAATAGAACTATATTAAGACTTTTACAGGATTCCACTGATTCTTATGAAATCTCAAGGGTGTCTTCCTCATTTAATATAATTAGGACTTTTAAGGTTTTACCATTTTATTTGCCTGAAAAATAAAGTAGTTCACAAAATCTAAACTATATTCCAGCACTATGAGATTCTTTTGAAATGGAGACAGGAATCACTTTTGAATCTTATGCAGATCAGATAAGATTTGATGGGGGTGGGTGGGATATAAAGCAGTAGAAGCACACACTTTTACATTTATTTTTGATGGCTAGAAAGATTTTTTTAAAAAAAATGACTTGCAATTCCAGACTAAGGTTATAGTGAAGATCTCTGCTTGTTCAGAAACAGCATTTTTTCAATGCTTTTATTCCTTTACTGCAGCCTTTCTAAATTCTGAAACTATACACAGGACCACATTTGAACTCAAAATTTCTGTTGCTAAGTGAGACAGTTAAGTATTTGTCTCCATTTTACAACCTTTTTTGCCATAATTGTTAAGTGAATCAGTGTAGCTGTTAAGTTAGTAACATGGTTGCTAAGTGAATCTGGCTTTCCCATTGACTTTGCTTCTCAGAAGTTCACGAAATGTGATCACATGGCCCCAGAACACTGCAACCATCATAAATATGAGTCAGTTGCCAAGCATCTGAATTTTGATTATGAGATCATGGGGGACACTGCAACGGTTGTAAATGTGAAAAACGGCCATAAGTGACCTTTTTTTTCCAGTGCCATAACTTTGAATGTCACTAAACAAACTGTTGTAAATTGAGCACTACCTGTATATCCTCCTCCTCCTCCTCCTCCTCCTCCTCTCTCATACACAACACAATATTTGAGTACCTAAACCCTAATATGAAAATAACAATTTTTAATTAAGAAAATTTGGGTTTATAGCAGGAAGGGGATGTTACATAATTCTAACTTTATAATAGGGTAATGGAAAGTGGGAGAGATATAGCCCTGAGGTCCCTAATCCTTCCAGGTTTCCACAATGATAGCAAATCTTTTCTTCCATAAGTCCCAGCAAGAGAGATAACAGGGGCTTTTCTCATATTTCACTCAACTTTTTTTTATCCTTTCTCTTTTTCTTCCTCCTATTCTATACCATGCCATGCAAATGTATTGATCTGAGAAGACACTGACTGCTTCTTTCTAGCTCGATGTCAGATCCCAGCTTCAGTGAGAATCATGTAATTTACAAACAGGTAGTGAAGGATCAGTTCCTGCAGAACCTTTTGAGACACAAAAAAACACACCTTTACATAAACATTTATGAGACTTGTGACAGCCAAATAGCTGATTTTCCCCACCCCCAAAACTAGAACAGTTACATTTTCACTCCAGTGAAGAAATGGGATTTGGAATTGATTTGCTTGTTCTGTCTTTTTCTCCTTTTTGTTTGAAATGCCTCATTCTACAGCACACAACAGCAGGTTTTGTATCTCTAATATGTCATAGTCAGACCACTTTAGAAATGTACATATTACTGCATCCAGAATGAGTTATGACTAAATATGTTGCACCTTGTTATGCAAGATACGCAGAGGGAATATATAACACTAGCTGCTGTTTTGTAAAGAAATAATAAAATAATATTAGAGGTCTAGAATGTAATTTTTTTTTATTATTAGCTGCCATCGGTATAGATGTGTAGAGACCATACTTTCTCATCTGGTACTTGATCTAAAATTTGAGAAATGGGGATTGGTCCACAAACTGATAGTGCTGATAGTGTTGAAGTGGTACTCTAGATGTTTTTAAATTACACCCAAAATATTGTTATTTTAATGCTTCAGTCTTGCTGTGAACATTCAATATTTTTTTTCACAATGTCCAGGAAGAATATTTATATATATCTGTGTATGCAAAAACCATGGACTTTTTCCCAGGTATACTAATAGCTAATAACAGTAACAACAACCATCATCTCTGCAATAACAATATAATTGAAAATGCCATTATGCTGCATCTGATCCACAAAATTGCTTTTGTGTTTTAAGCATTCCATTCATATATTTACTAGGATAAATAGGTTTCACTTTTAGCAGAAAAAAATGAAGCATTTTCATGCCTATTTTATACCAAAAGAGAAGTGACTCCTGCAGATTGTGAGTGAATTATATCTTGAAATTGGATTTGTGTAGTCAAGAGCAAAATTAACTAAGTGACTTGTTCCTTTTTTAATGACTCAGTTGATATACTTCATCCAGAGCTCCATAGTTTATTCAAGTCACAGCATATCTCCACAGATTTATACTAAAGAATGTAAAGCTTGACTTCATTTCTTTGGTTTCAGTTCTTTTATTTATCACTCGCTTTGCATTAAGAAATATCAAAAGGCACTTTATACTTACAGCTCTTAACAATGCCTTAAACCTCACAGGTCATTCACCTTAAATTAAATAAAATCAGCAGCACAAACTATGCAAATGAATTTTGTCAGTCTCCTCTCCAAAGTGCTTCTAAACATTTCATCAGAGGAAACTTCATTAGTTTACAATATTGTTTTTACCCGTAGGCAGTGCTTTTTTTGTAAAAGAAAAAGGTGCCGGAACTCACACATGTCATACAACCCGCCTTGCCTACCCTACAAGGTTCCATCCAAAAAAGGTGCCGGAACTCTGTTCTGAGCGTTCTATGAGAAAAAAAGCCCAGTGTTGTGATTCAGGGTCAGCCTGTGGGTTCGGCAGTTGGGTCGGACGACTCAGAGGAGGAGGAGGGGGGTGTTGAAGACCTTGCTGAGGGGGTTGAAGATCTTGCTGATGATAGCCCTCAGGCAGGCCCCTCCCACTTGGTCACCATGGAGACCCAGCTGTGTGAGCCTGACAGTGTGGATGAAGATGACCCACAGCTGGCCCTGTTCAAGGATGCCCGACGCAGGAGGCAGTCAAGTAGGAGTAAACAGAGGAAGGCTGTGGGGCTTCTCAGAAGGAGGCAGAGAGAGGCCACGCCCTGAACTCTTTATAAAGGGAATGTGTGGGGAGGGCTGGTTTGCTGAAAGCAACCGCTCAGATAGTGTTTCAAAGCTCCTGTATCTTGGTTCGTGTCTTGTTTGTTTTTTGTATTAATAAATTTGGCAGACGTAATTCCAGCCTCTTGCCGTTTGTAAAGGGGTTGCCTTTTCTGCAGGGCCGGTAGCAGGCTGGTACAGAACACCCTGCCCGTAGGCATCTGTTGAGCTTTTTTTAAAAAAATGAAATAACATAAGTTCATTGTCCTTCATAAAAGAAAAAAATATTCCTATATCTTCAGTGACATTACCATTAATAAAGATAATGAATAACTTATCTTTTATGTGATCAGTAGAAGAACAATGTTTGTACTGTTATTTGATGTACTTTTCAGCATTCTTTACGTAGTATCTGACGTCCCTAGGATACTGAAAGTCAGAATTTTAAAGCTGACATCATTGTTCGCACTTTAGGATGGTTGCGCAACATGTGCTAAAATCAACCTTATTGCCTTGTAAAATTATGTTTAATTTGTATCCTTTCTGCATCCGGTAATTTTAATGCTTCTATTCTGCCATTCATTTTGCTGTGTCACTAATAGTCTTCTACTAAGTACATCCATCAAAAAGCAAGAAAACTAAAATATTTTTTACCGTTTCCAAAGTAGGCAGTATATACATTAAATTTAGAGATGGTAGTTTTATCTGAAAAGCAGAAACTATAAATTCTCCCTTGTCCACTTCTTTTTATTATTTTCCTGCAGCACCGTTAGCATTCCTCTAGTGTCTTGAGAGCAATGTTCTCCTCCAATGGTTCCCTGAGCAATGTTCCATTATGACATGATGTTGTTCTAAGGGCAAAGTAGAAAACACTACCATTGTGTATCATAACTGCAAAAATCTAGATGATCACAAGATGGGAGCAAACAGACTTTTCTCTTTTTCCTTACTGGCATCTCATGATCATCTGGATTTCTACAATTGAATTGTCTATAATACATAGGTCTACTCTAGCAAAAACAGCATGAGATCCAGGTTGACCACCTTTTTTTTACCTAGTAATGCATCTTGAAAACAGTATTTTTTTTACCCAGTAATGCTATGAAAACAAAATGACAGAACTATTGTTGATTTTCAAGAAAAGCTCCCTGGTGCTCTGAAAATGCCATAATAAAGGTGCATTACCTTTCCCACATCATCATCTTAGAAGTCCCACTCATCACTTAAAATTCAATAAAATCATCAACAGAAGGATAGGGTTTTTGAATAAACCAGGAGTAAATTTTCCTGAAACAGGTCCTTAAGCAATTAAAATCTTATCAAAATCCCTCCTCCTGTATTTTCTTAATCCACTAATATCCTAACAAGTTGGGGAAAGGAAAAGCTTCAATGTTTGTTGTTGTTATTGTTGTTCTGGAGGAAAGTTGGAAAAGATTCAAGTTGCAAGCTAAATAGATAGATAGCAGGAAGATTGCAGGATTCAACAATCGGAATCTTCTGAGATGCTTAGATGGGTAAATGAAGGTTCAGATTTGGGGAAGAGATGCGAAAACATTTTGCTGAAACATGTGATACTAGGTTGTACTTTAAATAGCCCTAGTTCTAAAGAACAGGCAATGGAACAGAGATACACTAGAGGAAAGGAAGTTAACTGGAAGACAAAAAGAAAACTAACTAAAGACCATATACAGGTAATCTTTGAATTACAACAGTTCATTTAATGACTGTTCGAAGTTACAACAACACTGAAAAGAAGTCACGACCATTTTTCACACTTACAACCGTTACAGCACCCCTATGCAATGAAAATTTGGATGCTTGGCAACTGACACATAGTTGCCATGTCCCAGGGTCATGTGATCACCTTTTGCAACCTTGTGACAAAGTCAGCGGGGAAGCCAGATTCACGAAACAAATTATTTTTATTTTATTTTTTATTTTAATTCCATTTATATCCCGCCCTTCTCTGAAGACTCAGGGCGGCTTACAAGCTTAGCAGTAGCCTTCATTCTATGTATATGCCTGCTTATTAGGGCTTTCACACACACACCCAAGCGGCATTATTACAAAGTCAGCTTAATTGCCCCCAACAATCTGGGTCCTCATTTTACCCACCTCGGAAGGACGGAAGGCTGAGTCAACCTTGAGCCTGGTGGGATGCGAACCTGCACTAATTGCAGGCAGCTGGTGTTACTTAAGGAGGCATTAGCCCACTGCTCCACCAAGGCTCTTAACAATTGAAGCAAGTGAAACTAGTGATTCACTTGACAATTGTGGCCACAAAGGTCATGAAATGGGGTGAAACTCACTTAACAACTGTCTCTCTTAGCAACAGAAATTTTGGGTTCAATTGTGGTCATAACATGGAGACTACCTACATAAAATTCCAATTTTGGATATGGCAAATCAGAGTGTGTGTGTGTGTGTGTGTGTGTGTGTGTGTGAGAGAGAGAGAGAGAGAGAGAGAGAGAGAAGAAGGAGGAGGAGGAGGAGGAGGAGGAGGAGGAGGAGGGAGAGAGAAATCAAGCAAATAAAAGACTTTTACACTGACACCCCGTAGGCAATTTCAGCCTATAATGGTATGTGGGAACAAACTTGGGAGGCAGGAGGAAGAGCCACAGTCTAGACAATGGCCTGATAAAGAAAATTTGACTTCAAAGGTGAAGGGGGGGACAAAAAAATCTCAGAAGGGACCCCTCTAGTTTTCAGAAGAGTAAAAAAGAGGAATGTTGGGTTTCTTTCAGATTTGGAGCATTCTATTAATGTAATCTGCTGTGAATCTGCTGTAAATACTTAACAGATAAAGTCTGCTTTACATTTGCTGTTATATCCTCCTGCAGGCTCTGACTGCTCTAATCCTGTTGAATTAAAATAGGTTTGTTTTTTACGAGGTGACTTCAGGCCCTTTTTAGGCCCCCAGCAGGAAAAAATCAGGTGTGGGAGGAAGAGCCCTGCTTTCCTACATCTTTCTCACCACAACATCAAATCTGGAACCACCAGAGAGGTGACGAAACAAGAGGGGACCCTTTTGATCGTGGGGAGATGGCGGTCAACCCACTTGATCCAAAGAAGCCCTCAGAACTGACAGGAGAAAGACTGACTGAACCCATACAGCCAGTCGCAAGCTGCTGACCTCAGGAGAAAAAAAGTAGTATTTAACAAGTGCAAGCAACATGTTTGAATCTGCGTGAAATTATTTTCCTCCCTCTATGATTTTAAAACCTGTTTTTTGGGGGAAAAATGATCTGAAAACAAGGGAACTCCCAGAACTAAAGGGAGGGAGTTTCCTTTTTTCACCCCCCTCCCAGAATAAAACCAGAGGTTTAAGATTTCTTGGGGGAAAATAGAGAGACTATAAAATTAATTTGGACACAATATAAAGAAAAAAGTTTGGGGAGTTATAATTTCTTTTCTTTTTATCCTTTCTTGGAGAGTATTAGAGCAAAACTTAAAGAAAAAAAAACTTTTTTGGTTGGAAAATTACAAAAGGGATACCTAATGACATCTAGTGGCAAACAAAAGAACTAAACCAAGCTCTATTTATATTTTTTCTAGAGTGAAGGAACTTGGCCTGAAGGCTAGACATAGATAACAGACTAAACCCTTTGATGTTTCTGGACTTCATAACCTTGTAGATTGCAGCTGGAAAAAGAGAAAAAACTTTTGGGGCTCTCTTTTCTGAAGGATGGATTACAATTAAAACTACAAACTATTCTGAAGCCTTCTGGCTTTCTTGGATTAAAAACATTGCTTGATCTGTAATTTTAATTTTATAAACTATTTAGAGACAGACTGAATGGCAAAGAACTGTCTACAGTAAGACATTTTGGATTATAATTTTGGTAGATTGGCAACTTTGGATTTTGGGACAATCGGTTAGAGTTGGAGTCAGAAGATAGAAGTGGATTATAAACTTTTTTCCCTCTCCCCATTTTTTTTCTTTTCCCTTTTCTTCTTTTTTTTCTCTTTTTCTTCTTGTTGCCTGTGAAGCCTATTGGATTATAAACTTTTAGTCTCAGAACTACTTAAGGACAGTGGAAGCTTGGCAATTTTCTTTGGAGAAGGCCCTATGGACTATTACTTTGGAATAGTATGACCTTGTAGATTATAAATTTTGACTGAGCGATAATCTTGGATTTTGGACAACTTCTCCAGAAGTGAGCCTCACAAACAGAATTTGATTACATTTTTTTCTTCTTTGTTCTCCCTTCTTTTTCAGGGAGTTTATTGGATTATAGGGACTGTAGACATGAACTATAAGAATTATTTAAGACAAATTTAAATGATATATTGTAGTATTGAATACAAGACTAATGGCTTGGTATAAGACAGACATCTGGGAAAAGAATTAGAGTTGATAAAAAAAATTGGGGGGTGGAATTAAAAATGAGTGTTCCAAATTTAGTTAACACCCTCAGTCCCGTTCTCCATCTTGCAAGCCCTGTGTATCAGATATCAATTGAATCAATGCTTCAACAAGAAAAATCTAACAATTTTCAGAAGGAGATGCAAGTGGCACTACAAGCAATTCAAGAGGCAATCTCCTCCCACAAAGAAGATACAAGGAAAAACAATGAGTAGACAAAAGACAACTTTGATAAAAATAAATCAATAAATTCATAACATAAACTCTCAACTAGAAAGCTTCCGACAGATGGTCACAAAGAATGAACAAAATAAAAAAATAGAAGAATTCAGAAAATAGAAGACAATTCAGTGGAGCCTGATCAGAAGATGGAAGAAATAAAAGATGAAAATCAGAGGCTGATACAGGCAAATAGAGAATTGGAAGATTCAATGGCAGATTTGGAAATGGAAAAGGCATCTTTTTTTTAAGATTTCAAAACATAATGGAGGACAAAGAAGAGGATCTCACGGATTCAATGACAGAGCTATTGGCTAAAGCACTGGAAATGGCAAAACAGGAAATGGAAGGAGAGATAGATCAGATATTTTCGAGTCAGTTCAAGCTATGAAAGGAGAGATAAAGTCCCTAGAGAAGTACACGTTAGATTTGTCAAAAGATCTACAAGACATGAGATATTGAGAAAATCCAGAGATGATCCTCTGCATTATAAAGAAAAGGAAATTATAGCGCTGAAGCAGATCCCCAGGAGGATAAGAGATTCAAGAAGAGAATATCAATTCCTGACCAGGAAATTAATTGAAAAAAGAGTGAATTTCAGATGGCTGATTCCGGAAGGGATTTTAATTAATTGGGACAGATACAGATTGGACACTGCACTGAAGGCAATGGAATTTTATGAGAGATACAAAGCTTTTTTTGAAGGGGAAACTCCGGAATTTTATGTAGAAAGAGAAGCAAAAAACCAGGAAGAGATAGCAATAAAAGGAGCAGCTAAACTAAGGGAAGAAGAAGAAACAAAAAACATAAACATAGAAGAAGGGGCAACAGCAAGAGAACAAAGACAGATAAGAACAACTAGGAGAATAAAACCTAAATATAATTGAAGAAGACAGAAAAGGAAAATGGGATTCTTTCAATGAATATAAGTGGATTGACTACAAAAATTAAAAATGGATATAGTTTGTCTTCAAGAAACACATATTAAAAGACAACATTACAAACTGTTGGAGCTGAAAATCGGGAAACTTCACTTCACACTACCACAACAAAAGAAAAGAGGAATAGCTTTATATATCAAAGAGACAATGAACCCCAAACAAATCTATGCAGATGAAGAGGAAAGAACTTATAAAATATTAAGGATTTGTGATTATAAAAAAATAATAAAATAGGGTTATAAAATAGGGTTTTTCTTCTACTTTTAGATTCTCTTTTTTCCCCCACATTCTTTTGGGGAAATGTATATTTTTTATTTTGTTTGTAGACATTGTCTCTATTTTTCATTTATGTACCACTCAAAGTCAGTGCTGAGTTGGGGGGTTTTATAGCAATAGCACTTAGACTTACGTATATACCGTTTCACAGTGCTTCACAGCCCTCTCTAAGTGGTTTACAGAGTCAGCCTATTGCCCCCAACAATCTGGGTTCTCATTTTATTGATCTCAAAAGGATGGAAAGCTGAGTCAACCTTGAGCTGGTGAGACTCGAACTGCCAAGCTGCTGGCAGTCGGCAGTCAGCAGAATTAGCCTGAAATACTGCAGTCTAACTACTGTGCCACCACGGCTTTTATGCATTTAAATTATAAATAAACAAACCAGCAAACCATCCTATATGTCTGTTTAGAACATTCTGTCCATATGATTTAGGAAGCTTTAGGATGGAATGAAAAATAAAAGCTAATATACTACATGTACTTTTCTATAAATTATGGAATATATGTTTGCTTGAAGTCAGATTGTCACAGTTTTTTGTAGGGACCCTAAGGGCCACTGATCTTTTGCTGATGCTTTCCTCTGACAGATTTCAAGTTGGCAAGACATCATCCACAGGGCAGTAATTTCAGGCATCTGTTTTTTTCTCAATTGTTTGGAAGGGTTGTTTGTTGGCTTTGCAGTCAGTAGACAGAAAATATATATTTGGCTTTCTAGGTTAGCTTCTCTTTGTATACATGCACTTGTTTTGTTTCAGGTATTTGCCTGTTTGAAACTTTGCAGATTTTTGAGAAAAAAGCAATGTACCGTGATGAAAGCTTTTGCAGAAAGAGATGGCAAAATCTGTGTATAAAATACCTTGCGATTAAACATTTGTCATACTCTTTGCAAAGAAGAAGAAACAGTATATACTGTAAGTTCTGTGTTCCTAATTTTATTCTAACCTCCCTCCTCAGAACAGTTTTTGGCCCAGAGACTTATAATCTGCATGATAGGTCAATTTGTCTTTACACAGATACAGATCACTCTGAGTGTATGGGATTTGTGAATCCAGCAGACAATCTTACTTGTTGTTTTAATGATTTTAACACCCACACCTTTAATCGCCTTCTCCTTTTTGCCAGACAAGGAAGTGTCAACTATTGCACAGTAGTTGTCAGTTTTGCAAATGTTTCATGCCTGGACTGAATTGGGTTTCACCATGAGAAGCAAATTATTAATTCTTCTGGCATGTTCTTCCAGAAGAATCATAATTCCCTTGCATATTGGCATCAGCATCCAATCTACACAAAGTGATTTTTGACAGTTTGAATGCAATAAGAAGTACTACCTCCAAAATGTAGCTTGGACAAATACTCCTATTTAAAATAAGAAAAAAAGAAAAGAAAAATCTATGTCTCCCTATGGATGTGTAAAGCTTTTTCCTTGATGCTTATTGCATGATTGAGATAAGATGCCCCATTTCTTGAAACACTGAGGCAGGACTGATGCATTTCAACCAGGAATGTCAATTGGATAAGAATGACCTATGTGTATATGAAGAAATCACTTTTGTCAACCAATATGAAACAGCATACCTTGTCCCCTTTGAGATAGGGAGTCTCCTTCATTTCAAAGGTTTGTTTGAGGGCCACTTCACTGTCCCCAGACCACTGCACACTCTTTCAAAGCCCTACATATCCCTTGAATAATGTCTCTAAACCTCTACAACTTTAGGTTATGTGAACTTAAACTCCCAGAATCCCCCAGTCAACAAATCTCCAATCCACACATCTTAAAGTTGCTGAGGTTGAGAAGCACTGCCCTAGCATTTAAAAACAGTTGAAGACCTGGAATTCAATTGCAAACATCTCTTTAAAATGATTTTTAAACTCATAATCCCAAACAATCATATCCTATAGAATAGAATAGAATAGAATAGAATAGAATAGAATAGAATAGAATAGAATAGAATAGAATAGAATAGAATAGAATAGAATAGAATAAAGCTGGAAGGGACCTTGGAGGTCTTCTAGGCCATCCCCCTGCTCAAGCAGGAGGTCCTATAGCATCTCAGTCAGATAATTGTCCAGTCTCTTTTTAAAAACTTCCAGTGATGGAGCGCCCATGATTTCGGGGGTTAAGCTGTTCTATTGTTTGATTGTCCTCACTGTCAGGAAGTTTCTCCTTAATTTCAGGTTGCTTCTTTCCTTGATCAGCTTTCCAACTATTGTTTCTTGTCCTGCCCTCTGGTGCTCTGATAAACAACCTGCCCTGCCTTGGGGCAGCCCCTCAGAAATTGGAACACTGCTATCATGTCTCCCCTATTTCTTCTTTTCTTTAGACTGGCCAAAGCCAAGTTCCGCAGCTGTTCTTTGTACATTTTGGTCTCCAGGCCTTTGATCATCTTAGTTGCTCTTCTCTGGATTTTTTTACAATCTCTCAACATCTTTTTTGTGATATGGTGACCAAAATTGGCTGCAGTATTCCAAGTGTAGTCTTACTAGGGCTTTATAAAATTGTACTATGTGTGATCTTGATTGTATGCCTCTGTTTATACAACCCAAGATTGTATTAGCTTTGCTAATGATTGCTTGACTGTAATAAGCCAGAGTCTAAATGTCAAAATCAGTCTCCTAGATACCTAGCGTTGATTACTGAATAAGCAAGAAACCACAAAGACAGTGACTGTCTGATCAGATAGGATTTCTTTTCCTGCATTTTGAAAGAATAATATTATACTTTTATTTTAGAAAAAATTCTCCTTCTCTCTAAAATACCCCAGAGCAGGCACAGGAATTTTAGGGTGGAAAAAATAGGAGAAATACAATTTCAATAAATAGTAGAATCATTAAAACAACAGCATGGAATAAGCATAAACCTTTGGGCCAGTTAGGAAACAAAAAAAAATTACAGCAAGATGTTATGAATAGTTCTTGGTGCAGAAATATGAAAAATGATACTTTCCTATTATATTTATATTATTATTCTTTTTATTTTGGTTTCTGGCAACACTGCTTGAAGTAGTCACATAGAATAAAAATAAAATAAGTATTAATTAGTGAAATTAGTCCTTTTGGCACATTAGTAAAACAACTCCATCGTATGTAATACTACTATGTATTATTATTAGTATAATGTAATACTAATATGTATTATTATAATACATTAATTATTATATATTCACCTAAACCTTTAAAGGATAGATAAAGAAATCAGAACAATGGTAAACAGAACAAAGTTTGCAAAATAATTTAGGACATCAAAAACTAGATAAAAGAGGAAGAGGAAGAGACCAGAACAAAAAAACAGCCTCATAAACCTCACTAGAACCCCAATCTAGTTCATCTGAAATTTCTGGCTAATTATAAGCTGAAGATGTGGTAGATGAAGGGTCTTCCACTTCCCAGGCCAAGGTAGTCTTCTAAAAACTGGACAGGGGAACATGTTGAAAGAAATGCTGCTCCCTTAATACAGCTTATCCCATAGCAATAAGCATGAATGGTTGCCCAACCGCTCTAGTTATTTTTTTTAACTTCTGAGATGTGTAATAAGATTAGCGCTATTGTTAACATGCAGCTCAAAATTCATTTCCCAATAAGATTTATTACTTTCTTACAATTATTTTGGGCAAGTTGCTGTTCCACTTCTTCATTTGTCTAAGTCTTCTCTTTTTCTTCAAATGACTATCACACCTCTAACTAAAATCAACTGAGCTCATTGTGAATTTCTCTCAGGAATTTTGGCAATTCAATTTCTAATCAGTTCAAAATTAGTAGTCTTGGGTACCACAGAAGTCCTGGGAAATTGCCACACTTTTCTATTGCATAGTCAATATTCAAAGATAGTTTTTTTTCCTGTTCCCTTTTTTAATAAGGAATCAGCAGCACATGAGGGTTTTTTTAACCTTAGAGATTATATTTTCCAATTGGGAATAAATATAACCCTAATAGGAAATATAACCCTAATAGGAAAGAAAAAGATAAAAAAATATTATGATAATTGTTATGTATTGAGCTTGTGGTGCCACATCACGTGAGCTAACGGCTCCCCAGAAATCTAGACAGGCCGTCTCCGGTCCTGCAATTGGTCAGCCCTAGGCAGCAAGCAAGGGCTTAATCCTATTGGTTGTTCCTGTATGGGTTGACTATATATATATATATATATATATATTGTGGCCGGTGCGGCCAAAGCCAAGCTCAGTAATAACAAGAATAAAGAATGAGTTACTCTCTGTTCAACTCTGTGTCCTCATTCCTGCTCACCAGAGCCCACGACATAACAGTGGCGACAAAGGTGGGATCCTGCTTCACCGTTTAAAAGGGCTGAAGTCAATGAGGGGTCAGCAATACTTGCTGGAGTATTTCCTCCCCCTCTCTAGGCCGGCTACTAACACCACACTAGTGGCTGCGTGCTCAGTGGAAGCATTCCCTGAGCCTAAGAAGCAGGATCCAAGAACGCAGGAATCGAGAAGATGCCGAAGGTTGGCAAACTCAGAGAGTTTGATGTCAAACACCCTGAAGAATGGCCATCTTACCTCTCGCAAGTGGAGAATTATCTACGAGCAAACCAAATTGCAGAGGAAGGCCTAAAAGCTGCCACGTTGCTGTGCATGTGTGTACCAGCAACTTTCGACCTTGCTGAGAAACCTTTCGCACCAACGCCCATCGAAGCAGTATTGTTTGCAGATCTTAAGAGGAAGCTGACAGGGCATTTCCAGCCCAAAATGTCGGAGATGGCATGGCATTTTAAATTCGACCAAAGAGTGCAGCTACCCAGAGAGACAGCTTCAGATTTTATCGCGGGCCTAAGGCAGGCCACACAGCTCTGCAAGTTCTCGAATTTAGAAGAATGACTGAGAGACTGGCTTTTCTGTGGCCTTCAAGACAGAACACTACAGCAGAGGTTGTTCGTGAGACCAAATCTCACATTCTCCAAGGCACAGGACGAGATCATGGCCGACGAAGCTGCCGGGGATGCAGTGCAAACAGTGCAGCCTATCAAACCTTCAAGGGTTGAAGATTCCGTTCATCTTGAGGTCACCAATTATGGTGGGCAATCGTCGGAAGATGAAGAACCCGAAATCAACAAGCTCCAAAGAAAACCAAACACACAAAACCGTGGAAACCACCAAAGAGAGAAAGATTACAAGGCAGTTCTCTTACCTAGATGTAAGGGGTGCGGAGGCAACCATCTTCGTGCCCACTGCAGATTCCGCCCAGCCACGTGCAGAGCTTGTGGTCAGACCGGCCACATCATGGTGGTTTGCAGAGCCTGCCTGAGAGACAGGCCACCCAAACACCAGTCGGAGGAACCGACTAGGAGAGGTACTGGGGCCCAGGGTCCAGTTAGTGTGGGGTTCTTCAGAAGCCAGAGAAGCATTTGCCACACTGGGGCTCATCGCCCCCTCAAGCCTAAACTCAAGCTCGCAGTAGAGCTACAAGGAGTTCCATTTAAGATGGAATTGGACTCCAGCTCAGCAGTATCGATCATTTCACAAGATACATTCAACTTTGTGTGTAGGCGCAGCAACAAGTGGGCTAAACTAAGGCCCTCTGATATTATTTTAACAGATTTCCAGAATGCTCACGTTAAAGTTAAGGGGGAAGCCTCATTACTGGTCAAATTTAAAGGGTTTTTGGGGCACCTGGGTGTAATAGTAGTAGAGGGCCAAAGAACAAGTCTTATTGGACTTGATTGGTTTGATGCTTTAGGCATTCAAATTACGGCCATTAATCGGACACAAACGGATGTTTTTGAGTCGAACCTAGGGACTTACACTGGCCCACCAATTTCTTTTAAGTTAGACCCTCACGTGGTATCTATTAAAATTAAACCTCGCAGGGTTCCCTTTGCCCTAAATCACAAAATTGATTCTGAAATCGATAAGCTAGTAGAACAAGGCGTATTACAGCCTGTTGATGGGGGGGAGTGGGAAACTCCTATCATCACTCCACTGAAGTCCAACGGGGAAGTTTGCATCTGTGCAGATTATAAATTCACATTAAATAAGGCCCTTAGTCAACATGCTTACCCGGTTCCTGTAGTCAGCCATATTTTGGCCTCTTTGCAAGGAGGAACCATTTTTGCTAAACTCAATTTAGCACAAGCATATCAGCAATTGCTGGTTTATGAGGCCACAGCCGCGGCTCAGCAATAGTAACTCACAGAGGAGCTTTCAAAGTCAAGCGTTTACAGTTTGGAGTCAGTGTGGCACCCAGTATTTTTCATGGGGTTATGGAACACACACTTAAGGGTATTCAAGGTGTCTGCCCCTATTTTGATGATGTTCTCATTGCTGGTGAATCCCCAGAATTATTGGCCAATAGGCTCAGGGCTGTTTTGCAGAGACTTCACGTTGCAGGCTTCAAGTTGAAGAAAAACAAATGTAATACTGGGGTCTCATCTAAGGAATTTTTGGGGTTCTGTATCAATGTTAATGGAATCCACCCCGCTGATTCAAAAGTGAAGGCCATCAAAATGGCTCCAAGGCCAAATTCAAAGGGGGAGCTGCAAGCATTTTTGGGCCTCCTGAATTTTTATCACACATTTCTACCTCATAAGGCTGCAATTGCAGAGCCCTTCCACAGGCTGCTTGACAAAAAAGCCCCTTAGAAATGGACTTCCTTACACAAAAAGAGTTTCCAGAATCTAAAAGCCGTTCTATCAGAAAAGTCCACTGTCACTCATTACATTGAGTCTAAACCTGTATGCCTTGCATGTGATGCATCACCCTATGGGGTGGGGGCAGTTTTGAGTCACATAGAGAAAAATGGGAAACAGGTTCCTATTGCATTTCACTCTAGGACTTTATCTTCTGCTGAATACAATTATGCTCAAATTGATAAGGAAGCCTTGGCCATAGTAGCAGGTGTTAAGAAATTTCATGATTATTTATATGGCAGGGATTTTACTGTCTACACTGATCACAAACTTCTTTTAGGGTTATTCACGACAGACAAACTCCCCACATACTATTCCCCAGAATGTTGAGATGGTCTATAGTTTTGTCTGCATACAATTTTAATTTGATTCATAAACCAGGGAAGGAAATGGGCCATGCAGATGGCCTCAGCAGGCTACCACTGCCACTAATGGATCCTGATCCTGCTCCTGCTGCTAAAATATTGTCCATTCAGGACTTACCTGAATTTCCCCTACACGCTGGAGATATTGCTGCTGAAACTGCCACAGATAAAATTCTGGGCAGAGTATTGCCATGGGTGTACACAGGTTGGCTGGAAAAAAGTCCAGGCTCTGAGTTTCAAAGTTATTTTGTCAGGAGACTTGAGCTGTCTGCACACAAGGGCTGCATATTATGTGGCAACACAGTAATAATTCCCACTTCATTGAGGGACAGAGTCTTACACTCTCTACATGAAGGCCATCCTGGCATTATAAGGATGAAAGCCTTAGCTAGAAGCTACCTTTGGTGGCCTGGTCTGGATAAGGCTGTAGAGGATCAGGTTCATGGTTGCTATACATGTCAGCAATCTAGGCCTGAAATGCCTCAGGCCCCAGTTCACAGGTGGGAAGAAACAGATACCCCCTGGTCCAGGGTTCACATAGATTACGCTGGGCCTTTTCAGGGACAACTTTTCCTGATAGTTGTAGATAGTCAGTCAAAATGGCTGGAAGTCACTCCAGTTCCTAATATGACTACTGCTAGGACCATCCAGGTGCTGAGAAAACTCTTTGCAGCACATGGGTTGCCTGACGTTCTGGTTTCTGATAATGGGGCTCAATTCACTGCTGCTGAGTTTCAGGCTTTTCTTAGGGCTAACCTCATCACACATGATACATCTGCACCGTTTCATCCCTCTTCGAACGGACAAGCAGAACGCATGGTGAGGACTACAAAGGACGCACTCAGGCGTATCATTACAGGTGACTGGCATCACAGATTGGCAGATTTTCTGCTCTGCCAACATTCCACTCCCTGCACAGCTACAGGTAAAAGTCCTGCCTAGCTACATTGGGGAAGACATTACTAAACTGGACTAAAGTGGCAGCAGAAGCCTCCAGACCAAAACCCCTGAGGGGGTTGCAAATGGGTGATTGGGTTTGGGCCAGAAACTATGGGCCAGGGAATTTGTGGGATCCTGGTCATGTAACCAAAGCGTCTGGACCCCTATCTTATGTAGTGGGGTTGGAGGGGGGTCGACTGGTCAGAAGACATTTTGACCAACTCAGGAAGAGGTTTCCTGAATGGTCACTAAGTAAGGACCATGGCATAAGTCCCTGCAGAGGTCCTCACACTGGCACCCAAACCAGCCCACACCAAGACCACCAGGGTTTTCCCTCCTTAGGAGAAGTTGATTCTGAGGATGAACCAGGAAGCTCAGAAGTGCAACATGGAACCCCTGACCAGGCGAGCCAGCCGAATCTCAGCAATCGCTGTGCCTACTCTGCAGAACAGACTGACTCTGGGGTGGGCCAACCGGGTGAGGCCAGCCAAAGCATGCCATTTCCCCTGGACAATGGAGCACAAGGGAACTTGGGTCTACCCAGCCCGCTGAATAAGCTGGTAGACCACAAAGTGAGGGGAACCCCAAGGCGTTCTTCCTGGATACACAAACCTCCGGCATATTTAACTGACTATGTTGTAAAATAAGTGTTGTACAATGTTTTGACAAATGTACCACTACCTACAGAAATAGGGGGTAATTTGAACTGTCTGGATGCAAGCATTTTCACTGAGACGTTCTTTAATCTTACTGTAGTCCTATTACAAGGCACGTCTGTAAAGGTCGCGTAATGGACTCATTGAATGTATAAGCATTATTACTTATCATTTTTATTTTTTGTTATTATGTTATTTTGGTTGTTGGGAGTGATTCATAGTCTTGACTGTTGTCAAGCCGGTTGGGGAAATTATAGTCTGATCTTAGGAGGGAGGAGTGTTATGTATTGAGTTTGTGGTGCCACACCACATGAGCTAACGGCTCCCCAGAAATCTAGACAGGCCATCTCCAGTCCTGCAATTGGTCAGCCCTAGGCAGAAAGCAAGGGCTTAATCCTATTGGTTGTTCCTGTATGGGTTGACTATATATATATTGTGGCCGGTGCGGCCAAAGCCAAGCTCAGTAATAACAAGAATAAAGAAGGAGTTACTCTCTGTTCAACACTGTGTCCTCGTTCCTGCTCACCAGAGCCAACGACATAACAATAATGGTATCATACAAAATAACCCAGAGAACTGTGGGATTCAAATAAAAGAAGCCGGCAGATACTGTAGATAGGAAATAGCAGATGCTTTGTTGTTTTGTTAGTTGCAAAAATAAATATAAAATGCACTAGAGAAATAATATGTTCCAAGATGTCATAGGCCTCAAATCTACTGTAAACCTGGAGCTGGAAAGAATTGTAAAGAGGCTGAAATATTGGATCAAAGAAAATGTCAAAGAAATGCTACATTATTAAATGTGATAGATTGAGCTGGATCTCTTACCAACAATATCCTTCTCAAAAAAATGACAAAGTTCAAGTGGTTATGCGGCTTCCAACTCTGTCTTTCTGTAGTTTAATGTTCCCAAGGCAAACCTCTTGTTATGCCTTGGCAAATCTCCCAGGAAGAGAATTCCATAATGCTAAGCAAGTCATAATTCTGGGTGCACTTACTGAGATGAAGATCATAGAATCCAGCAGGTATATTTCTGCATAATGCGTTGAAGCTCCTAGACTGAACAGAAAGCCACTTCCCTTCTGCTTGTCCTGAGCGATTCACTATTGACTAGGAGACCTGAGGTTACTACAGGGCAATTTTTTCATACAATCTTTTCTCTTATTCATCCATCCACTTCCAACACTGCCTGTGGAGTTAAGCTTCCATTGCAGAGAGATGGTGCAAAGACACAGATATTCTGTTGAAAGTTTATTTGAATTATATTATTATGAATGCCAATCAGAATGAATGCACAAGTGAGAAGTATAATGAACTTGTTCCTGAATAACCCACATTGGGGACACAAAGCTTTTTTTCCAATTGCAGGCTTAAATTGCTTCACTTTAATGTGTAGACTCATTGGAAGTAAAATCTGATTAAGATATCCCATTCCAGATTTCAATTCTTCCTCTGCTTTGGCAATAGTGAAGGCCTCATATTCTGTCTTTGGGTTCCCCTCTTGAAGGATGGACAAGACCAAACCTTTATCATATTTTTTTTTCAATGTTAAATGGGCTTCACATTTAGGAATCCATCTTTTTGGTTATTGTTTCATCAGTGAACTTTGTAAGAAAGAAAATCACTTGCAAAATAATAAAATGGCCATGGAGGAGAGTGAACAGTGATCAGAAGAAAATGGTTGTTTCTGTCATTGTTCATAGTAGTCAGCTGGAGTGAAAGGACTTCCCTGCAATGAAACAAAGCAGGGCAAGTAAATTAGATGGCACTGCTTGAACCAGCATAAGTCAGAAAATGATTTTGATGAACAGAAAGATGCATAGAAAAAAAAAGATGAGCGGAGCTTGCCTTTTTTTTTTTTTTTACAGTGGGCTTCAGGACAATAACGGAATGGTGTGTCTTCTTGCCCTATAATCACTTGCCTATTGTGGAATTAGGCAAGTTTGATCATGCAGATATTGCAAAAAGAAAATAAATGATTTTGGAACCAGCTAAAGAGGAGGGGGAGAGAGAGAAAGAGAGAGAGAGAGAACCTTATTCTAAACCTTTCTCTCCACCTTGACTTAGTTAAGGGGAAACTGCCAGCTTTTAGCATTCTATTACATAAAGGTTTTGCTTGTCCTCTACAGAAACATCATTTTAAGGGTTTTATTGCATTTTTAGCTAATGTCATTGATGGGAAGCTGTTGCAACCTTACTTTGAAGCCTTTGCTTATCCCAGAGAAGCTCTTTGAGCAATCTGAGTCCAGATCTCCTTAGCAGATCAGACTTGAGTCCTAGGCATTTTGATCATGAAGCAGACAAAAGCCTCCTAGGGACTTCCAGTTATAGCTCATAGGAAGCTGCTGGCCTTTCAAGACCTGAGCTTAGCCCTTGCAGTATGTTGCCTCCTTTGCACAGCCTCTAGAGGTTCCTCCACAGATGTATGATTTGTGTTCACTTTATGTTGATAGAATCCAATCAGCTGTTTCAAATGGCTTAAATCTAGCATGCAGTAAACAGCCTCATATAACCACACTGTGCCAAATGTCTGCGAATCCTCTGATGAGTTCAAGCCAGGAAGCCTGAAAAGTTCAGATGAAGGAGTGATAGGTTAATGTTGATCCTTTGAAAGCTCCAGGGAAATGGTGACTTTAAGAAGGCAAGTAGCTTTCTGAGCTGACCTCACTCAAAGCACTGATAAGCAGCTATTGATAGAGGCCTTTTTTTCTCCTTCCACAGGTTTCTGAAGCCTATAGTATGTCTTTTTTTTCTCAAGAAAAGAAAATAATGCTTCTTCTGAAGCCTCTTCTGCAGCCAGGCCTGCATTTCTCAGTCACAGGGCTTTCTGGAAGGCCTGTGCAGCCAAGAACTGAGCTATGGATTCAATCCATAGGTCGGTTCTGCAAGACCTCAGCAGCTGAGTACCAAACTGCTTAGGCCTTCTGGAAAGGCCTGACTTCAAAATGAAGGCCAGAATGCAGCTACAGAACTATGGTCCCAGAAGAAGTGGACCGGCTGGGTAGAGCTATTGGTGGTAGAGGTGAGGTAAGGGCTACCCCAAAAATAAGACCTGGTGCCTCTTTTCGAGGTAAAACAAAATAAGACCTGGTCTTATTTAGGGGAAACACAGTAGTTATATCACATGATGGTAAAATAGCAAAGAAATTAAAAAGAAGCTGTAGCTTAACTGGTGCAAATTGCTGTTGGTATCTGGCAATTACATCTTATTAGTGGAGTATTCCAGGCTGTTGATCCTTGCAGCAAACTCTGGAATCCATTTGGATGAGTGACACTCAGGCTTAGCTAAGAGCAAGATTACATTTTAGTATCTGACTTGCTGTGAAATGAATAATTGTTGCAGTTACAATGCAAGTACAGAAGGGCAGAGTTGGCATTACAGTGCTGCAATGCACATTTTGTCATTTACTCCTTTGTCTCCCATACCGCAGATGACCATGACATGAACTGGGATAACTTTCAATTCTGTTATCATGCCACACTAACATTTTTTTAGACAGGTCATTGTATTCTGCCACAGCAGAATGCTAGACAGAATACTGGAGCAGAAATAACCCAAGTGTTTTGGTTAGCTATTTATATTCTTTAATGAGCTATCCTATTGATTATTCAAAGATCGCAAACAACTCACCCAGCTCTTAAGCCTAACTAGATGGTAAGAGAAAAGACTGAAATGAGAATGATTATATTTCTCTCTTGTTTCAAGTGATATCACATGGAATTTGAAGATCATTTCATTTCAGGATTAATTAATAACATTTTTAATTATATCTGTTAGACTAAGATTAGGGACTATTCTAGTCTGCACTCAACCATGAAAATTCTCAAGGGACTTGAGGCCAGCCACACTCTTTTAGGCTAACATACTTCTCTATAATTATAATTCTATAATTCCATAGTTAACATGTTAGATAGTAATACACTTCCTTGATCCTCTCTTCTTCCAGTAATATTCTCATTTTACCAACATTAAGCAAATACCGTTCTTGGTACTATCGATGCATACAAAATTAGATATAAACATTTTAGTGTTCATACAAATAACAATAATATTGGTATATACCATATTTTATAACCAGCTTATATTTTATTTGTATTTGCAATTAAGGTCTTTTTATTGAATCAATGTAAATCCTGTTTTTCAAGCTCTTGTTTAAATTTTGTTTCCCATCAGTATTCAAAATATTCTTGTCAGTTATGACAAAGGTTGGTTACATTTAAATGTCCAGACATAAGCCATCCCAATATTTTTACATTTCCTATATCATAAAAAGTGCTATTCTAAATATAAATCAAATCCCTCTTACTATAAAATCCATTTATATCTAAAAGTTATCTATTCTTTTAACCATATTCAAACAAATGTTTGGTCATGTAATACCCCATGTGGTAAATCAAATCATCTGTTCTCTTAAGTCTAACTCTAGCCTCCTTCCTTTGCCAAGCCACTTTCAAAGTCAGTGTATTCAAATCACCAAGGATTTTTTCTGTATTTTATGGATATTGTTTGGAATGGGGGAGACAATTTAGTTGGAGTATTTTGAGGGGAATTTCACCCATTTGTATTCTTTAAACCACTCCTACTTTCCTTCTCCCTCAAGTTCTCTTTTCATTTTTTTGTCTCCAAAACTCTAGTGATTCTCCTGATAACTCTATATTCCATTTTATCAGATCTTCTTTCTTGTCCTCGGGTATATTTTGAAGTCCTGAAAGATAAGGTTCCTTTTCCATTTTCAGTATTATAAAAAAATCTTGCAGATTTTTCTTTGCCTGTGCCAGACTGTAGTTCTCTTTGTAGCCTCCATCTTTGGTCACTTTCCTCTAGTTTATGTTCTGTTTTCTAACTTGTTTGTTCATTCTTTGTCCTCATTTTCTGAGAGTTTTTAAATTGTAAGTTTAGGTTAAAGATTTGCTCATTTATGTTGTCTAAAATTTTTTTAATCTCATGGTTTTTGTTGTGTCTTCTTTATGTGAAAGCATTGTCTTTTGAATTAATTGCAACACAGCATAAATTTCCTCTTGGAAGGTGTTTGCCTTGTCTTGAGGTGTCATTCCTGCAGATCCCTGATATACTGGGCTGGAGCTTCAGATGAAAATATTGGATGTGGTTTTCTACCACTTTTGGTTAGATCCATTTTATCTCCCCCTTCCAGATATTCTATCAAAAATACTATAATCCCTGAGTATTAGCCTTAACTAATACAACCAGTCTTAAGGTTCATGCAGCAAAGTTTTGTATAGTTCTTATGGTCTTTATACTTTATAATCAAATGTGTTCCCAATTGGTAATCCACCATTAAAATCAAAGTTTGCAGTCCAAAATGTTCAACCACCTAAGAACAGTCCAAGAGCCTCCCCCTACAAAAGTAGTCAAAGTCAAGGTTTTTCTTTCTCGGAAAATATTTCTTAAGATTAAAAATCCAAGCTCATTAGATGTTTATAATCCAGGGAGGTCAACAGTTTTTATAACAATTGTAGTTCTCACTCTTTGGTAGATAGCCCAATGTATTTTCCTCTGTTCCCAGCTGTTCTCTATTAAACTAAGAGTCACTGGGGATCAAAGGAACAGGTTGTTATCTGTTTCTGGGGGTCTTGCTAGTTTCTCAGTCAAGACAGTTGTAGTGCTATACTCTGATTCACCATTAGATGTCATTAAATATTCATTTTCCAACTTTTAAAACAAAAAGTTATTTTCTTGTAATTTCATCCCAGTACTCTTTCAAAGAGAAAATCTTAACAATTTCCTCAGTTTTGTTTATTCAAACTATAGCTTTATATTAGTTCCACTTTAATATATTTCTGTCCCCCATAAAAATTAAAATGCCGCTTCCATCTATGGAAGGGAGGGGCTCCAATCCCCTTCCTTTTCACTTTTGGGGGTGGTTTTGTTTTTTTTTTTTTTTTTTTTTTTTGCTTCTTGGGGTTCTTTTCCAGGCAATCCAGTTGTAAAATAGAAGAGAAAAGATCAATACTTTTACCCAGTTCCAAATACGTTGTTCTAATTGGTACTTTTTTGCTTCGGTTGTCAGTAGCTTGGGCTAGTCATGGAAGTGCAGCTAGCCATTCTCCTGCCAGTTTGGAGGGCTTTCCCTGGATCAAACAGATCAACCACCATCTTTCCATGATTGATGGGGGTCTCCTCCTTCTTCATCATCTCTCTGGGGAGATTTTAGGCCCATTTAGGGTTCCCTGGCAGAGTGAAACCAGCTGTGGGGTGTGGAGCCCCGCAATCTCTCAGCCATGTCGCTACAACAAAAAATGAAAGTCATGTGTGTGCCAGTACTTTTTAACAGCTTATTTGTATCACTTTCTTCTGCAACAGAGCTCTACCAATTTCATATGTGTGTGATGCCACATAAACAGAAGGAAGAGATTGTGTTGCATTGCACATTCCTTTTATTCATTTAGTTGTATGCCTACTGTTGGGTCTCCAGAAGATAAGGTTGAATCGTTTAAATCTTTTAAAACATCATCATTGTCATCACCAAACAGCATTTGTTTATCCCACATAATAGGGAAGGACTTGATAGGTAGATACAAATATCAAATCCAGTCTAGCCATCTGGCTGGCCAACCAACCAACCATAACAATAACAATAATTACACCTTGATCTCAGTGTGAAGGAAAGCCTATGTAGACACTCATAGATGACCCTTTAGATTATCAGACCAAGTTGCTAAACTGGGCAGTGAAACAAACAAGAAAATCAGTTTAATTTTTTTGATTAGCTTTCAGAAGGACACATTTGAATTTCCAATCTGAATTTAACTATCATAATAATTCACCTAGGTCGTCTTTTTTTCAGGCAAACCAACAGTTGAACAACCGGATGACATTTTTGAAGAAAATATTCCAACAATTTTAGCTGTATATTACAGGCTGTGAACCTATTCAGACATCTTGCTAACAGCTTTTTTGTGACAGTTACAAGTTGCTTTGGTTGACTTAAGACTATTCTTAAGTCATTTTTAGATAAGTAGTTCTACATTTTATTCTATTTTAAAAACAACTGACAAAGTCTGAACTTCCCTTTGCTTAATTTTTGAATAATTATACTCAGTGGAAACTGGAACTGAATTTAGTTTTTTGCATAGAGAAGTTTTGGAATTTTGAGAATATGTTGCAAGGATCTAATAAAATGTATGGGAATTGCAACCAGTTATGAAATTTTACCTATATATTTATTTATCTGCCCCCCAAAAAGCTTGTTTTCATTTCTCTTCAGAATACCTATGAATCCCATGTAGAAACAGAAAGATTTTGTAAATAAAAATGCCTTCAGGAACTGACATTTTAATTTAGGTTCTTTAAAAAAAAAAGAACAAACCAACATCTTTGGGCTAATCAAGATCTTTCTGGACAGCTTGCCACTGATTCCTTTTGGCTAGTCTCACTCGTGACTGAGCAACATTGCACCCACAAGGCTTGTTCTCAGAGAATTCAAAGAAAATTCTTAGAGAAACCCCTTCCCCATAGCTAAAAGCATGAACTACAGACTTCCAGCACTAATTGCTAAAATCAAATGGCAGATGAGACTTCCTTTCCATTCTACAGTCCAACTGATATGTCCTTGGGCATTCTAAGAAAAAAGAATCAACCTTCCACTCCTACCCCTTTCACTCTCTCCTTACCATCTATTCTATCCTCTTCTTATATCTCATCTTATCATTTCCCCATTAGATACTGATTTGTCTTGCTTATTCTCTTCTCTTTTTACCCTGCTTCTTTTTTTTCTCGTTAGAATTCCCTGAATAAACATCACAGAACAAGCAATGATGTATACTTTCTTGTCTACCTTGTCAATGTGGAATAGGGAGGAATCTTATTCTCACAGTGGAAAACAAAGGTATTAATATTAAATTCAAATGACTATATTCTTCCCAACTGCCAAAACCTATATGAGTCTTTATGTCATTGGTTCTAAGAGGCTAAGTAAAACCACAAAGGTGTTTCCTTTTTTTTTTTTACTGTGTGAAGAAAAACATCCTGCTGACATGTAGAAGGACACATGAATACCAAGTATATATTTAAGCTAGTTATAAGCCAGCTAGGTGACCTTGGGCCAGGTCAATGGCAAACCACTTCAAAAAACAAAACAAAAAACCTTGCCAAGAAAGTTGCAACAACCTCTTCAGGCATCCTCTGAGAATTGGATACACCTGAACAGAAGAAGAAAGAAAATTCTTAAAAGCCCAGACCAATAATTTACCTGGATGGTCAATTTTATGTAAAAAATATAGTTAATAATAATATGATTATTTTAATTATTTGTTCAATTATTGCTAAGGCAATTTGATTAAGAAGAATTATTTTTTAAAAATAGTAAGGTTATTGAGCTATGTATAGACTGAAAGGTCCCAGATAATTGCAGCTACAGTGGAAACACCATGGGGTTGGAATGCAGTACTGCAGGCAACTTCTGCTCACTGCTGGCTGCCAGCCGTTTGCAGTTCAGCAGTTCGATTTTCACTGTCTGAAGGTTAACTCATCCTTCCTTCCTTACAAGGTCAGTGAAATGAGGACCCAGATTGTTGGGCACAATATGCTGACTCTGCTGATGCTTAGAGAGGGCTGTAAAGTACTGTGAAGTGGTAAATAAATCTAAGTGCAATTCTATTGCTATCTTCCCTTCCCTTCCCTTCCCTTCCCTTCTCTTGTGAAAGACATTTCAAGAACATTTTCCCTAGAATGGAGAGGTCATTTTAAGAGTCCAAATCACACTGAAGGTCTTGTCAAGTTATTCTTTGGAAACCAGAGCCAGGAGATTTATTTAACCATTGTCAGTTTCTTATTACATTAGAGTTTCTCTGTCAGAGTCCAACACCTCATTTTTCCCTGTCATTCTGTAGAAAACAGTATCCACTGCCAAATCTATTCAAAATAGCCTATGCTATAAACCTTGCATATTTTAACCCCTTGGTGGCAGAATTTCTATAGATTTAACAAACTAAAACTATACTATTCAGAACCAACAGTCTATGTATTTATGTCAGGGAAGTGCAGCTGTTATATCAGTGGATTTATATGCATGTTTTATTTAGGGAGGCATTTCTTTAGCCTCCGTGCTAGGGCTGAGACAGACAGATTGCCTCACCGCTGCTTTTTTTTATGGCGTCGTTGCCCTCTGTATCGGCGTAATGGGGCCTGGGAACTGTGGTGGCTTGCTGAGAGGCCGCGGCTGAGGCCTGAAGAGCCGCGACTTGAAATGCCCCGATCAGCTGATTTTGGGGGCTGATAGAGCCGTGGCTTGGAGCGGCTGGAAGAACTGCGGCATGGGGATGAGCTGGAATCTGCAGCTCGTTCTGGCATGGATACCTGGCGGCCTGGAGCACATATGCGCGACAGACTTTGCTGCTGGCTGCCAGGCGGCGTGCACCATCTTCACGTTGCCCGTGTCCTGAGAGGCCAGCCAGGCCAAGTTCAGGGCCTGGAGGAAGATCGGTGGGGGACTTCAACCTGTCCCCCTGCCTGTCCTAAGGAAACTATCGGAGGCTGGCGAGGAGGAGACCTGGGTGGGGGACTCCTATGGTGGTCAAGATTTGCTGCCTTCAAGGGACTTGAGATGGTTTTGGCTGTCTGCCAGGTTCGTGGCTGGGGGGCAGTGTGCTGGCCTGTCTTTGGCTAGTATTGGCCGGCCAACTGCACCCTGGAGTTGTGGCTTCCATGGCCCTCCCCTTCGTGTTGGGGTGTGCTGGACACAGGATTGTCAGCATGGCATTGCCCAGGGTCATGCTCGCTTGTCACTTGGCCCCTTTCGCCTGTATGGAGAAGGACTTTGTTTGCAGCCAGGCCATCTCTCCAACCGTGTCATCACATGGCATTTGTGCCCGTTGGACATATTTTTGCTGCTTAGTGCATCCTGTCTCTTGTGACCCCAAAGACTCAGAAGGACCCGGGGTGATGAGTCGCTGTGAGAGGATGGCTTAGATTTACCATCTGCTACTCTCTGCGGAGGTGAGAGATCTGCGAGGGTATGCTTTTTCCCCTGGGCTTGGACTCCATTCCGCTTCCTGGATCAGGCCTGTGGCCGTGGTGCCGTCGGTCAGGGAGTGCCGGCTGGTGGCCCCCAGGGGGAGAGCATTCTCTGTGGGTGTGCCTGCCCTCTGGAATCAGCTGCCTGTGGAGCTCCGGATGGCTCCTGACCTTTGCTCTTTTCGCCGTGACCTGAAAACCTCGTTATTCGAGCTTGCCAGCCTGGACTGAGGGATTGGGGTTTTAATTTCATAATTTAATTTATTTTATTTGGGGCTAAATTTAATTTAATTTATTTTTAACTTTTGTTTGTTATATTTTAATTGCCCTGTACACCACCCTGAGTCCCTCAGGAGAAGGGTGGTATATAAATCTAATAAATAAATAAATAAAATTTACACCAATTTGCCAGATTCCCTTTTTTCATATATTGTTTCACTGTTTCTGAAATGGAATATGGATGGAAGGTTCTATGCATTCATTGGATGCATGGGTAAAATATGTAGTTACAAAGGGGAAAAACCTGTTAAACTTTTTTCACAGTTTCTTATTTTGCCAATCATAGTTTCCTTTTGTCCCATATTTTTCAATTTTTCATCAGAAAATATAACTATGAAGATTATGCATATTTTCATGCATATTTTTGTCTGATGTGTACAGATTTGATTACAATTTTCTTGCTCTGCTTCTTTTTTTTTCTTCACAGTGTCCCACAGTACTTTGCATTAGTATTACACTGCCTTTTGTTGTAAACATATCTTTGTAGCGGTTTCACAATTCAATTTCTAAAATGTATATAAATAACTGTTTTCATTCTCTTGCTCTTCTGAGAACTGGGCCACTGCTTTTTAAAGGTATCTCCTTTAAAGTTATCATTCATGACATCTTCTGCAGGCTGAAATATTCCAAAACAAATCCTCTTTCCTCTATGGTAAGTTTTAAGTGGGACTCATAGTTCATCTTTCATTTATTCTCACTATTGTTCTTGTTCCATTATTAAGACACTTGGTTTCATCAGAATTGCTCATCAGTAACTGCTTCTCTGAGTTTGTGTAAGCTCATGTTTGTGCCAGTATGGATAATATACAGGCAGCATGTTTTCCATTCACTATTTTTTTACTGTCTTTGATTTTCCAACCATCAGGTTTTTCACATTTGATGTCCAAGATATTTAAGCATTTGCTTCAGGATTAGTACTTCCAATTCACAATCTGATTTTACCTTTCTGGTCCTGAATGTCTATGGAGATTCTCAGTCATCCAGGTCATAGTTATCCCAAAGATGCTTTTTCACGAGGCAACTGGACTTTCTTGTTTTTCTTTGAAGATGTTTCCCTTCTCATCCAAGAAGCTTCTTCAGCTCTGACTGGATGGTGGGGATTGGAAAGATTTATGCTTCTGGAGACAGCTGTTCATTTGCATTCTTTTAGCAAATTGTTAAATCTACCTGGAGGCTTATCTGTGTCTTCAGGTTCACCTGAGTAGTGAAAATGGGTGTGGAGCCTTCTTGGAAGTGTTGAAAGGAGTGTGTTGTAGACAGTACAAAGCAGTGAGCCATGTGCAGATCTGCACATTGGGGAAATGAAACAACAACTTTATAAACACATGGCACAATATAGAAGAACAAACCTAACAGGACAAGAGTCAGCAGTCCATCTACATTTAAAAGACAAAGGCCACTCTTTTGAAAACAGCAAAGTCCACATTTTGGACAGAGAGGACCACTGGTTTGAAAGAGGGGTCAAAGAGGCCATCTATGTCAAAATTGAACAGCTCTCACTCAACAGAGGAGGAGGTTTATGACATCATCTATCTCTAGTCTACAACACACTCCTTTCAAAACAGTTCCAAGAAGGCTCCACATCCATTTCCATTACTCAGGTGATCCTGAAGACACAGATAAGCCTCCAGGTAGCTTTAACAACTTGCTAAAAGAATGCAAATGAACAGCTGTCTGCTGGAGTATAAATCTTTCTATTCCCCACCATCCAGTCAGAGCTGAAGGAGCTTCTTGGATGAGAAGTAAAATGTCTTCAAAGAAAAACAAGAAAGTCCATTTGCCTCATGAAAAAGCATCTTTGGGTAGGTACTGAAAGATTTTTTTTTCTTAGAGTCCAAATTATTTTTAATAATCTTCTACAAGATTACAATACAGAGGCATCAGATTTTCTTTGCTCAGTCTTTCTGAGGGTCCAGCTTTCAGAACCATTAATCATAGCCAGGAAAATCATGACTATGAAAATATATATCTCAGATGTCAGTGTCATGTCACTGCTAATATTTTATCTAGATCTGCCATATTCTCTTAAGTAATGGGCATTTATTTATTTCATGTCTACAGCAACCATCTCTATGAATTTTGATGCTTAGAAAAATACATGCTGTTACTGAAATACTTCAACTTTTTTCCTGGCTACTTCCCTATTGACGTAATCTCAATATTGTTGCTGGTTGGAATTAATACTGAACTTCAGACTGATTTTTACACTCTTTTCTTTCACCTTCAACAAAAGTTTGTTTAAGTCTTCATCACGTTCAGGCATTAAAATGATAATATTATATATGAAGTTGTTTCTCCCAGTAATTTTAATTCCATTTTTTTAACTGAAAAAGCTGACCCTTGATCCATTTCTACCACCTCTGTGGTACCCAAGCTATGGAAAGTGCTCCTTAAGGAAGTACATGTTGTCACTTTCTTCCATTATTTAGGGAATAAGCCAGACAAGTTAGTATCTAATGGAGAAATGATAAGAGGAGATGATATAGATAGATATAGATATAGATATAGATATATAGATATTTGTTTTCTAAGGTTTTCGCAGGTGTTTATATGTGGTTTGTGGTTGGATTTTTCTAGAGCGAGGGTTTCAAAGTGTTCCATGTAGAGGTTTGCAATGACAGGTGAAAGGGGTGATCCCAGACCCAAACTCTGGCTCAGATACGTAGATGACACCTTCGTAATCTGGCCACATGGCAAAGAAAAACTGGATGACTTCCTCACACACCTCAATAGCCTACACCCCAAAATACAATTCACCATGAAAACAGAAGCTAAAAATCAACTTCCCTTCCTTGATGTCTTAGCCTACAAGAAATCCAACGGCTCCCTAGGACACACTATCTATCATAAAAAAAACCACACAAACCGCTATCTGAACGCACTCTCACACCACCACCCAGCACAGATCAACTCCGTAGCCAAGACACTCATCTCCAGAACAAAACACCTAGCTGACGAACAACACCTAAAAACCGAATTACACACTCTCACTAATGTACTAACAGCCAATGGATTCCAAAGAAACACGATTACCAACTTAATCCGAAGAGAGACACCCACAAAAACCCAAGACAGAGAACAAGAAAATGGCAAAGCCCTCCTCCCATACTTAAAAGGGACCACAGACAGAATCAGCAATATCCTCCAAAAACACAACATCAAAACAGCATTCTACATAGACAGAAAAATATACACCATCCTAAGAAACCCCAAAGACATAATTGGCTTAGAAAAACAAGGAGTATACGAAATCCCATGCACCACCTGCCCCACCACATACATTGGACAGACCAACAGAAGAATAAGTGCACGCATTGAAGAGCACAAAAACTCACTCAGAAAGGGAGAACAAACTTCATCCCTGGTCCAACACTTTGAAGCCACGGGACATGAAATTGATTTAAAAAAAACCAAAACTATCGCCAAAATTGAACATTTTAACAACAGAATAATCAGAGAAGCCATTGAGATAGAAAAATGCCCCCACAGCATGAACAAACGAGATGATACCTCTCGCCTACCAGCCATTTGGAAACCCGCCTTGACAGTCCCAACCACCAAGAATGATACCAAACCCAAACTCATGATAACATCACATGACACCACCACCACACAACCATTCAAAAAGCTAATCCGAACCCACAATGACAACGACGCACAACCACAAAACAGAAACCTAACTACAGCTGCAACATCAGCCACTTTAAACCCCTCCAAACCACACAATAAGCAAACAGACACTCACTGTAAAAACATAGCACCACCACAAACACGAAGCCGAACAAAAGCAGCACAACTCACCAGCTCAGGTCTAAGGCTGGCAGCTGAGACCAGCCCATCCACTCAAAACACACCCCCACCCAATCAGAACACACCCACCATTCAAAACACACTCCCACCCAATCAGAACACACTTAATCCCCCACCCAATCAGAGCACACCTCCACCCACAGAACACACCCCCTCTGGCAGTTTAAAAAAGAGGAACAAACAGCCACTACCACATGCTTCTCCCAGAAGAAGGAAGCTGAAGCCACCAGCCTGAGGATGACGGATGGGATTCCGTTGAAACGTTGCTCCTACACCTTCAATTCTACGCGGAGAAAAACCCGAATGACCAAAGATCCATATATATATATAGATAGATAGATAGATAGATAGATAGATAGATAGATAGATAGATAGATAGATAGATAGATAGATATAGAGATAGAGATAGAGATAGAGATAGAGATAGAGATAGAGATAGAGATAGAGATAGAGATAGAGATAGAGATAGAGATAGAGATAGAGATAGAGATAGAGATAGAGATAGAGAGATAGAGAGATAGAGAGATATAGAGATATAGATATATAGATATAAATATATAGATATATAGATATATGGATATAGATATATAGATATAGATATAGAAGAGAGGATAGAATAGACGGTAAGGCATGGATGGAAGGGGTAGGAGTGGAAGGTTGATTCTTAAGGAGTGCTCCTTAAGGAGATACATGTTACTTTCTTCCATTATTTAGGAAGATGATGAATGCACATTCATTTTATTTGTTAATTATTTAAATTACTGGTTTTAATTTTGGTTTTGATTTTATTGCAAGCCTTCTTCAGTGTAGAAATTGATTGAAAGATGGGCAAAAAAATCAGTGATAAATAAAAATAAAAAGATGTGGAACAGTAATAATTATAATCTCCAGTGAGACACTCCCTTGATGTGGTTGTGGGGCTTGTGTGCTCTGTGAAAGATGAGAGCTATGCCAGAGGTTGAAGCATACTGGACAAGTCTCATCAGAGAAGCCAGATAAAGTGTGTCTCTCTCATAAATAATGTAATGAGACATAATTTACCGAAATCCAAACTGGATCAGTCATTGCCTGGATCCACAAGGATTGTGCTAGGTATGGGAGTTCCTGGATATCTGGTGAAAAAGCGCTGTTGGCTGAACAACCAGGGACAGCAGCTGTAGGATTACTAGAAGAAAATTTGTTTACCAACCACAAATGTACAAAGACTGAAAATAAAGGAAAAAAATAATATTAAAGACAAAAAAAATCAGAAAACAAATGCTGTAAAATACTAATTCTAATAAGCACTTTGGATGCAATCTCAAAACATTTAGAGCATCACATAAATGTTGATAAAATCATTATTAATCAATTGTAAAAGGCAGTTTTATTTGGAACATCTTATATTCTGTGACAATATAACACAATCAAACAACAATTTCTGCCTATTCGGTTTTAACATCTGGCTGGCTGTGTGACGAACCATAATAATAACAACATTAATATCTTCTGCCCTGATAGCAGGGGTGGCTCTGGGTCATGGATTACTCGAGTAGTTGAGAGTTTTCTCAGCTACTGTTTTTATAATATTGTTGTTGTTGTTGTTAATTCTGGTTATTTTTATTCTGTTTTAATTGTAAGCCATCTAGAGTCATGTACCGGTAGGTGAAATAAGTAAAAATTTAGTAAATAAATAAATGCACAAACTTTATTAAAAAAGCTATGTATTGTTTTCCTTCTATCTTTCTGACCCATATCTAGTTTGTTTGTATCCTATTACATGCTGTTGATGATTATGCTTAAGCATTAATCTTAACTTCCTATTTGTAATAAAAACTTGGCAATACATAAAAGGGAAAAAAAACATGATTCATATCACACTAAGATTTGTGGAGCTGCAGAATATTCAGTTGCCATGGGTAGGAGGAGGGAGGGAGGGAGGGAGGGAGGGAAGAAGGAAGGAAGGAAGGAAGGAAGGAAGGAAGGAAGGAAGGAAGGAAGGAAGGAAGGAAGGAAGGAACAGTGTTGGTTTGTCACCTTTTTAAGATATTGGTGTCTCATTCTAATCAACCAAACAAAACATTTTCAATATAGTTACTGTGGTGAAATAATTTTATTCTTGCAGGTTTTAATGGAATGTGGCAGAGCATCCTGTTCTTCACTCCCACCAGAGGCCACACATAAAAGTCTATTTCTGTCTAAAGTATGGTAGCCAGCAAAGCAGATATTGGATCAAATTAATTTGAAGGAGGTGGTGTGTAGAATTTGTCAGTGCTGCCTGAACAGAATGGCTGAATCAGTAATTTAGGAAGATAAAAGGAAGGGAAGGGGAATATGTGGCTCACAGGTATCAGAGGGAAGGTCATGCTACAGGTTTTCCCAGAGACAATTGCAATTGCATTAGTACTTTCGAGCTTGACATTAAATGTCATGTTCAATTGCAGTGTATTTAAGGTGATGCCTGTGGCTGGTGAGAATGGTGAAAAGGCAGAGTGTATGTTTTATCTAATAATAACCCAGAGATTAATGGGAATATGGCCAAATATTGTTGAAAGGAAGAAAGGATAAAATAGATCCTTAACTTTGTGTTGCATTTTCTCAGTTTCAGTATCCTTGATTTACTGTCTCTGCAACTGTTAATGCATAGGGAATTAAAGAAGTATATAAATAAAAAACACTCTTCTGGCTTCTGTTCTTTGGCAGTATAAATGCCTTTTTTTACTTTTTAAGTTATATGTATAGACTAAAAAAACCCATATTATTAGCATACTCTTAAAACCTATGCAAAACAAGCTATTAAAAAAACCACCCTAGTTCTTACAGCATTATCAGACCACGTTTAGACCACACTTTAGAATGAGATTTTGTAACGGTATACAGAAATGACCTTGGGAGACAGAAGGAAGAGCTGCTGACTAAATAATTGTCATGCTAAAGGTATCTTAACCCACAAAAACAGAGGGAATGCGAAAAGCATTCCCTGATTTCCTGGAAAGTATAAGGAAAGGAGAGAAGTATTTTAAGACTTAGAAGATTGATGTTATCTCTTTGAGGTAGTCCAGACAAGAAGCGCAACTATGATTACTATTTTTATTATAATATTACATTACCAGAAGCTTGCAAGTGTTTCTCCCTTCTTTTCCTTTTATACTCTGGAAAACTAGAGAAGGTTTCTTCTGAAATACTTCTCATATCAGCTCTGTTTCTATAAACAGATAAGTTTCTGCATGATGGTTGTGTGTGGTTCTGTGGCTCTTCTTCCTGTCTTGGAAAGTCACTTTCACATACCATCAGGGCTTTTTTTCTCATAGAACGCTCAGAACGGAGTTCCGGCACCTTTTTTGGATGGAACCTTGTAGGGTAGGCAAGGCGGGTTGTATGACATGTGTGAGTTCCGGCACCTTTTTCTTTTACAAAAAAAGCACTGCATACCATTATCGATTTCATATAATGTCATAGGTAGGGGGCATCAGAGCAGTGCCCTCCACTCACTGTCCATCCCTATTGAAAAACTCTTCAGGAGGACCCCTTGAAGTGTCCTCCTTTTAATCCTCATGTCTTCTATCTGGTAGGCATAATCTTAAGATCAAATATTGTCTGGCTTTTTGAGTGTCTTCAGGTTTTGAGGAAACTGTTTTTACAACAACAATCATTCTAACTTTTGTGAGTTGTGTCTTGTAAATTGTCTGCCTGTTTCTTATTCTCATCCATCAACAGACTGGACAACCTAGATTTGCATTATTTAGTATATATCCTGATTCCAGCAATCAGCTTCAATCCAGCCCCTTCAAATCACATTTCACTGTGATCTGTAGTTTGTACAATTCAGTATATATTTCTAGGGTAGAATTTGTAATGGGTGTTATTGTCAATTTTGCATTATTCCCAAGATACATTTTGAAAATAAATATGGAAATGTATTGCAATTGCAAAACCTTTCTAATGCTGAAAAGAGTACTTGCATATATGTGCAGACCTAAGTACATTTCTTTGCTGTATTGTATAGTAATTTTTGTCATGGATGCCAAGAAGGTTAAACAGTGGGTCCTCCCTCCCCATCACACCTTTTTTTTTCCTTTCAAATCGTCCGTGTCCTTTGTTGCCTGTTTGGATATCTGGTAACCCTAGTTAGAGGGGAGGAAGATTGGAACCTATTCAGTTCTACCTCAGAATTGGTACACTCAAACCCATTTAACTTCCTGTATTAACATTGCTGGTATTGAATGGTAACGACTGCTTCTGTTTGTTTCTGCTTTTGGCTATCAAGGGGTCCTCCTGAGTAGTATTTAAGCAGGGATGGGCAATGTGTGGAGGCACTGCCTTGATGTTGCACCTCTTCACTTCCAGAATCCCTCCTTCTCTCATGGTTTCCTTTAAAGGAACCAACATTTCTGCTAACATTTTCTTTTGAGCATGGAAGACTGTATACCTAGTGTCAACCATCAAGAATGGAATGGAATCAGAAAAGAAATGAGCTGTGCAAAGTTTGTATTTCCCTACTGCCAGGGCTCAGGCTAGTCTTAGCTCCTTAATTTCTACTTGCCATCACTGAGACTTACCTTTGCTTTCTAGACCCTAGACCAGGGGTCTTCAAACTTGGGCAGGGGTCTTCAAACTTGTTCCTTTTATGACTTGTGGACTTCAACTCCCAGAATTCCTCAGCCAGGTCCTAGACTCTGCATTTAACTCTCCCTCTCCAACAGCCTGCAGTCTTAGTTAGATAAATTGGGGAAAGCAGTTGTCTGTAATGCCACTGAAATGCTGTCTTTCAAATTCTGCAGCTTTTACTAACAGTGAAAGAATGATGTCTGAATGATCTGGCTGCTTGATTTTCTTTCTTTCTTTCTTTCTTTCTTTCTTTCTTTCTTTCTTTCTTTCTTTCTTTCTTTCTTTCTTTCCTTCCTTCCTTCCTTCCTTCCTTCCTTCCTTCCTTCCTTCCTTCCTTCCTTCCTTCCTTCCTTTCTTTCTTTCTTTCCCCCCCTTTTTAAATTAGTTTTCCAATATTACAATAGTATCTTTAAAAAGCAATGTGGTGTCTGGGTTACAATAGTTCCATTTCAGACAAATACATATTATTACAAATCTCCAAATTGTTGTAATCAATACTTCCTCTCTCTTGTTTCCTTTAATACATATTATCTCTTATCTAAATTAACATACTTCTCATTGCTATCCATCAGTCATTAAATAGTTTTCTTATATTTGTCAATACTTTGGTATATTTTATATTTTAACATTCCATCTTTAAAACATTAATCACCTTATATATATATTTTCCAGCTTTAATTTTACATTGATATTAAAATTAAACATTTAAAGTTTCTCATTTTCATATTGCTAAATAACCTCCTTTCCCTTTACACAATTTTCTCCGATACCTAGTAATGTAAGTACACTTCTTATTTAGTACAATATTAGAATGGTAGTCATTAGGATACCAATTGGAAGGAGAAAGAGGAGGAGGAGGACAATATAATATTTCTTATTTCTCATTTATAGTTTCCACATATTAAAAATTAACCAAAATTTCTTCTGTTTCAACATTTAATACATCCTTTCATGTCACTACATCCAAGTATATTAGTTACATTCTATCATTCTTAACATATATACATCTTAATCCATATCATTTAAAGAGCTCAATATTTCAATGTTAGTATTCATACATCTGGATTTTATTTTTTTTAATTAGTCAGTATTTTATCTACTCATCAAAACAATCTCTCGTAATCCAAGTACAATCCTGTCTATTTTGGTATTATCTATTTCAGGCCTCTTAAGGATGTCCATATTTCTTCAATCTTATTCTTGCTTTCTTCCTTTGCAATGTCATTTTTCACTTCTTTGCCTCAGGGTCATCAAAGCATTCTTGTGTTGTTATATCATATTGAAGTAGCCCTCCAGTCTCCATTTTTGAAGGATTGAGGAGTCTGTTAACAGTGCCAAATCTTCTCATTATTTTCACCTCTTGATATAATTGTCCTGGACTGAATAATTTTTTTCCACCTGTTTCCCATTATAGTCTTCAAAAGTCTTTGTTTGTTGAATCGTTAATTCTTCTGCCAATGTATTTGATTGTTCAATTTCTTCTGTTAAGTTCTGTCCCAATAAAATATTAGTTGTAGTCACAGTTTGAGTTTGTTTCTTCAAGATGCTTTCTAATTCTTTTCCAGAAGCTCTTATTACATCACCAGCTGTAAAGAGGAACTGATAAGTTTGGTAAGATATTTCCCACATAGCATAGATTTGTTTTTGAAACTCTTCCGTGGTGGAGTTTCACATCTGGTGTTCAAGGTTAATCTTATCTTGTTTTTCTTAAATATTTCAGGTTTAGCCACTGGGTGTCCCCCAAGTACTTTGAAATTTCTTTTCTTTTAGTCCGTTTCTTTTTTCAACTTTTTTTTTTAAAAAAACACCCCTGAGCTTGCTCTCCGCTTATTTGAAGGGAGGGTTGAATTCCCACCTCCCTCTCCACAGGGGGGAAGGTACTTAACAGCTTATTTAGGTGAAAAGAAGAAGATTAAGGTATAAGAGAGGAATCTTACCCCCATCTCTTCCATGCTGCTTTAATGTTGCCTGGTGGTAAGTTTGACTTCGGCTGTCTGCAGCCTAATAACTGGCCATATTACTATGGCCAGTCTTTCATCCACCGGTACAAAGGGAATGCAGGCACTAACTGGGGGGTTGCAGCTCCCCCGCGTATCTGCAAAAGCCCCTTCCTTCTGGTTGCCCCTCCAAGGCGACTCTTCGGCCCTTTTAGGACCCCCCAGCGATGCAAAACTGGACGTGGAAGACGAGAGCCGTCCTCCAGACGACCATGTCGGATGACTTGGTCTTTCTTTCTTTCTTTCTTTCTTTCTTTCTTTCTTTCTTTCTTTCTTTCTTTCTTTCTTTCTTTCTTTCTTTCTTTCTTTCTTTTTACAAAATATCATTCCCCCATATGATTTTCCATCACAGCAGTAGGTGTGGGTGTGCATGTCAGTAAAGAAAACCTCCACCACACAAGGGTCAAAGTGCTTTGCAGAACTGTGAAAATCACATCCCCAGAAGTAGTAAAGATCACTCTGACACACATTAGCCATAGTATTTCTTGGAGAGAGAACACAGCTTGAAGTCAATGTCTCCCTGTTTTTTTAAATTAAAGCAAGCCTTGACAGTTTCCTTTGCACTTCCCTTTATTGAAGTCCAGCTTGCTTTTCCTGGAACTTAAACACACAGACATGGACACTTTTCCCTCCCATTGCACTCCACTCCAGCTACCTGCTGCCATGGTTAGAAAAATCAAGGAGTCCCTGTCTTCAAAGGCTTTTTTTCACCTTCTAAGTTTTTCTATAGAAGAAAAGAATAGTACCAGCATGGTAGTGGCAGCTAGGGAATTTATGTTTGATAAAATGTGTCACTCCACATCAGCTTTAAGCCAGACTTACAAATGGTACCTTAATATATCATAATGTATAAGCTTCTGAAGTTTTCAACTTAAATCTGATTTCATACAAGTTTCCCATATTTCATATGTATTCCAAAATGATGAAGGGAAAGAGAGTGATAACACCACCTCCCCTGAAAACATCCTTTATCTTGACTGAACAGAAACAGCATTTTGTCTGTTGTCCTACTACATTTACAGTGCTTAGCAGACATTGACATGCACTATAATGTTTTAGAGACACACACAATGTTGTTGCCACAAATGGTAACCCCATATGGAACTTTCATGTCCCATTCTATAACATATAGCGAACATTCTCTTTATGTCCTTTGATATCATAAACCAGATTATTCAACTTTACCAGATGGTACAGCTTTGGGATAACCACAGAAAATTCCTAAATGGCTCAATATTATTGAAACATTGGTTATCCCTTTTAGATACAATGCTTATTTAAATAATATAAAAGTTCTATACTTCTATGTTACTGAACTTATGGCACAATTTTTTCCAAGGTTATCTGTGGATTTATGGTTTTATAAATCTACTTTGTAAATCTACTTTATAAATCTACTTCTATTCTCTGTTTATAAAAGATTATTTTAAAACATGTAGCTGAAATGCTTATGTGTAATCTTTTTATTTAGATATTATGCATTTTCTTCTTTCTTATTCCACATTCTGTTATTCTGTATAATGGGAGGGGAAATCTTTCAAATGTCTCTAAACCATCTGAACATAGTTTGTTATTACTTGATGCAGTAGACTAAGATGATTCTTAATTTTGAATGATCAACCAAGTTTGTTGCTTTAGTAAAAGAGAAGGGTAAAGGTTTATTCATTATATCTTCAGGGGAGACCTGGAAAAAGACAACTGGACCTAAGAATTTTGGTGAAAGTTTTAGGTCCAAAGCCTAAACAATTCTTACTGAATTTCAGTTCATTCAAAGTGTTGTAATTGGTAAGTTAAAAGTTGATAGAGATTATCAAAGCTGAGTGAAAGTCCACAAGATCACTGTTGTCACCTATCCTCTAGAGCAGACAGAGAACAATTTGGTCTATGGATAATCAGAAACTTTGTTTTGTTTGGGTTAAACTTCAGTCTCATATGGACACGCCCACTGGACTGACAAGAATAGAATAATAACTTTATTGTCACTTCGAATATACGCTAATCGGCATACATATTTCATTGCATACAGCTCTCAAAGGGTTACCACCTCCAATATACACTACATAAATATGACAATAAATAAATAAATACAGAATTATGCATATACCCACATATATTATACGACACAGAGAAACAATACACACACAGAGAAAAACAACTCCTCCCTCATTAGTGACAAGCACAAAAGAACAGGACCATAAGTTGAGCTATAGTTCAGGAAGAAATTATTGTTCATGCCTATATACAAAAATCTGATCAACTAATGGTTAACACTAAATTGGTGCTAGATAAGGGCCAACATAATTCAGGGAGGGCTGGACCTGAATCACTTGTGGCAATGCAAGAACACTAAACATATTTAACTCCACCCTCCAGGTCTGCCTGCTGTTCTCCTATATTAACATCAAAAAGGGCCACCCACTTAGGAAGCAGCAGAACCACGATAAGAGTGTCTCCCATCAAGGCAAATGGTACAAAAGAATATAATTAATATGTCTGTCTGTGGGGCCTGTTGTGGTAGGGTCTGTGGTTGTCATGAAAGCCTTGAAATCATGGGTCTTTTCTCACCCCATCTCATTACATGGAAGTTGAATAAGCAAGCTATAATAACCGAGAAATTGCAACACAAATTCAAAAATTACTTTGAATTTGGATAGGATAAGCTCCTATCAAAAGTAGAATGTGAACAACAGCCCCAGGTTCTCCCTACAGTCCAACTCACGCTGTGTTGATTCCCAAACAGGACCACTAATAACATTTAATAGTTATATGTTAGTGGTGCAAACTGGTTGAATCCCACCACTGATCCAGAAGCATCAGCTGAAGCAGAATGCAGCAGTGTGGGCAGCCACTCCTAGAACAGCACATGCTATACCTCTGTTCCACAAGCTACATTGGTTACCAGTTTGTTTCTGGATCCAATTCAAGGTGATGGTTTTAACCTTTAAAACCCTTCATGTTATGGGATCCAACTATCTAAGGGATCACTTCTCTCTGGTTACATCAGGCCACCTGATTAGATCTCACAGAGAGAGCATGCTGCAAGTATCATCACCTAAGGCCAGTGGTGGGATTCAGCCATTTTGCACAAGTTTGGCAGAACCAGTAGCTAATTGTTTGTTGCCCAGGCCCAGAACAGACTTCTGGAAGTGGCACCCACACAAAGAACTGGTTGTTCACATATTTGAATCCCACCACTGCCTAAGGCTCCACCTTTGATGGGTTCCAGGAGGCATGCTTTCACTGTCATAGAGTCTGCCTTACAGAACATTCTCTCCTCCCCTCCCAATTATATTAGTTCCATCCGTTTTTGTTTTTTAAAAAAATTCCAGAAGTCTCTCAAGACCTCGTTATGTTATCAGCCCTGGAGTTCCCAGGAAATGAGAGACATGTTTATATGATTCAATTGATGCAGTGGCCATTGTTATCCTCTTTTTGCCTAGGGTTTGTATGTTTGTTTTTATATTTTTTTTAATGTGGATTTTTATATTTTTATACTTGTTTTATTTGATTGTTGTATGCTGTTCAGAGTCACTTTTTTTGTAAGATAAGCAACTGCAAGTCTGATTAATAAATAAAAGGCTATGTTATTGTGCTGACTTTCATTAAAGATGGTTCCTCCTTGAGGCACTCAATCCATAAGCAAACCACAAAATAGGGAATCTTCTGGTATACTCATAAGAAGCAGGTGTTACAGTACATGGCCATCTCAGACATCCCCTTAATTTGGAAAGAATTTTGACAGCCAGGAACCTGCATCCCACACTGATCTTCATCATAGCATCATCCCACTATCAAAAGGACATTTAGCTTTTGACTGGAAGTGTCAGGACAACTCATCAGAACTAATCTGCCTCTAAGGTTCATTCCCATTCCCTGTACCCTCTATCAGTGTTGTGGCTTCCTGAAACCAGGAAGGGTAGATCTCTGAGAGGGTGAGAACTTCACCATCATCCACTCAGGTATTGTACTAATATGTCACTTATAGATGTTTATTCAACAGTAAGGTGTGGATGAACATGACTCTTCTCTGTTGCCTAAGTTTATCCTTGGAATTTCACTAATGAACTGAGATAATTGAATAAGGGTAGAACTAGATGTTCTGATATTGAAACTAGACTGAATATTATAATTTTTAAGTATAGATTAACTCATATGCAAGTGTAACCAACCTTTCAGCACTATTAAATAGTAGCAGAACAGATTTACAGTAGTGAACAGCAGAGTATGATAGTTTTCATTCAAAACTTACTGCTGTTTTATGAGGAACTTAATGAGAGTGCTAGCATGTCTTGAAGAAGGAGAGTTGCCAGCTTGCAAATGCTGAAAACCAGTTAGGCCTGATTACAGAGTATATGAGACCTTCGGTTACTTAGCCAGATGAGCACACTGAGACCTGCTTAGCCATGAATATAAGGCATATCAAACACATTGACGCCGATAAAAAAGTGTAGTTTTTTTCAATGTGAAAAAGCTATGGTGATTTTTTTTGTCATCCATAATTTAATTTCATCTGGATACTTAGAAAAATATGCATCTTTCAAAGATCTCCTGGTTACTGTGGATCTTTCACATAGGAATCATCTGCTCATTTCTAATAACTGGGAATGAACTCCAAAAAAGCCACATTGGTGGGAGGATGAAGTTGTTCTAATCTTCCTGAATGGGATATCTTCTCCTTTTCCTTTCTGAGAGATGTCTTTTTTACAGTGCACATTTGAAGATAGGATCACCATCAGTTGATTAGAAAGGGCAGCTTTACTTGGAACAGCTTACATCCCATGGCAATACTTTTAACACCATCAAACTTCAACATCTGCCTATGCCAGGTCCTTGGGAAGGACACACTAGGTGGATACTGTTATGTACTCAGCACACACACACATTCCCCTCACAAACTATAAGGAATCCCCGGCAGCCGTTGACAGCTGTCAAAAGGCTGCCGCGGCGTTTCCCCCCCCATTAACGCGGCAAGCGGCCGATTCTGACAGCTGTCAAACTGCCGCGCACGCGCAATACACTGACAGCTGTCAAACCGGCCGATTCTGACAGCTGTCAACTGACGCGCAGGCGCAGGCGCAGTACAATGACAGCTGTCAAAACCATGCTTAACCACGCATGCACAGTTCAGCCGGAGCTGTCAAAGCTGCCAGCTGGCCCCAGCAACAACCCGCTGTCAGCCGCGCCTACCTTAGCTGATCTCTTCCCTATTGGGCGTTATCATTAGGCGGGAGAACCCCGCCTGTTTATTGGTTCTAACTAATGTTGTTAATGTTGCTGTTGACTATAAATACGGGGGATTCCCGGCGGTGCCTCGCCCGGGACCTCTGCCCAATAAACAAATTGTTTGGACCGTGCCTACTGTCTCCTGTCGTCCCTCAAGACACTCCACCTGGCGACGAAGGTGGGATCCGGGTCTGCTTGTTAGCTGAAGTCACTAGCTGAAGCCACAAGTGAAGGAGGGAAGCCATCCCACCAGCCGACACCGCTGAAGTCACTTGCTGGTTCGGGAGAGCCCTCCACCTACACCACCCTAAGCAGACCCGCGGACTAGACAGTATGGCCAACCTTGGGCATGTCAGAGAATTCGATGTCTCCCAGCCCGAGGGCTGGGAGTCACATCTCGGGCAAGTGGAGGGGTACCTCCTCGTCAATAACATCGTCGAGGATTGCCCCAAAGCCGCGGCGCTCCTCTGCCTCAGCGGCTCAGCGGTCTATGATGTCGCCGTAGGGCTCTGCAGCCCCGATCCGGTGGCCACTATGCCCTTTGCCGAGCTAGTTGACCGCCTCAATCGACACTTCTCGCCAAGATGGTCCGAATTGTACTGGCGCCTGAATTTCGCCCGCCAGTACCAATGACCTGGCGAGCCGGCCAAATCGTTCATTTCCAGGGGGAGGGGGGAAAGGGGTGTTATGTACTCAGCACACACACACATTCCCCTCACAAACTATAAGGAATCCCCGGCAGCCATTGACAGCCGTCAAAAGGCTGCCGCGGCGTTTCCCCCCCATTAACGCGGCAAGCGGCCGATTCTGACAGCTGTCAAACTGCCGCGCATGCGCAGTACACTGACAGCTGTCAAACCGGCCGATTCTGACAGCTGTCAACTGACACACAGGTGCAGTACAATGACAGCTGTCAAAACCATGCTTAACCGCGCATGCGCAGTTCAGCTGGAGCTGTCAAAGCTGCCAGCTGGCCCCAGCAACAACCCGCTGTCAGCCGCGCCTACCTTAGCCGATCTCTCTGTTTATTGGTTCTAACTAATGTTGTTAATGTTGCTGTTGACTATAAATACGGGGGATTCCCGGCGGTGCCTCGCCCGGGACCTCTGCCCAATAAACAAATTGTTTGGACCATGCCTACTGTCTCCTGTCGTCCCTCAAGACACTCCAGATACAAATGCCAAATCCATTTTGAACATCTGACTGTATGACAAACCATACTAATAACAGCTGCAATAAAAACTGCTTCTCGTTGCACTAGTTCCATCCGTACAAGAAATGACATTAAGATGGAGACTTCTGGTTGAATTTCCACTTAAGAAAAAATAATTGGAAGACGTGTTATATGCCTCAAAGTCTGCAGAAGCAAGGTTGTTAGGTACTACATACAGGTATTTGTTTACAATAGGAATATAATTAGAAAGATTGGCTCCTTCCTTATTTTGTTTTACTTGGGGACACAGTTGTTCCATTCTTTCAGCTGTTTAATGAAGTATAATGTTTTCTTTAGAGTCCCTTTGCACAGGGAGATGGGCAGCATATGAATTTTATAAATAAATAAATAGAAACCTTTGACTATGTTCACTTTATCTTTAGTGCTCAATTTCACATTTGCTCTATGGATTTTACTTTTGTCTTTCACATATCTTCTTATCTAAGTTCAAATGATATGCTCTCTTGCATGGCACCCCAGGTACCTGAGAAATAGAGGAGGAGATTATTAATTTTATACTTTAATATTCAGAACTTGCTAAAATTCTGGAACTTGTAACTGCTAATATCTCATATATAAGTTTTCTATCTAGCCTGTTTCTGTTTTATGTGGATGCTTCATTTGTTTTATAGGGTTATTTTGTTTACTGAATTGTTGTAAACTCTTCTGACTAATGCAAATGCTTTGGGAAAATGCAGTGGATGATTTTTTTCTGGTAAAATAAGTATTTATAGTTTAGTTGTAGAATTAAAAACCCACATCTGATGAATTTCTTAGAGATTTCAACCATGAGTAGAGCCAGCTATTCCTACGTTTACCAATTATTTTATTAAATCTATATTTCAGTCTCATTCCTATCAAACAGATGTGCAAGAACTATTTTGCCACGTTGCTCCCCTCCCACAAACATCCTGTTTATTTATCTTGATTGCAGTCCAATTCTTTCAAGTCATAGTCCCGACAGAAATATTTAATTTATTGAATGAATATAGGATAATTTATGTGCCCATATGCCATCCTACTGCCTGATGATATATTCACATACAACTAAATCCCTATCAGCTTCAATTTGCTTGTATAAGAATTAAAAAAAATAGGAGAGAATTTAAAGAGAATTGTTAAAAAAAATCTTACCAATATTTTTAGCAACTTCATTTTCCTATGTGATATCTATATTGGCTTAAATTAATAGTTTTGCATCCACAAACTACCTTGGCATAATTTCACCCTTTTGGAAATGATGGAATACATATCAAAGAGTCCTTGAAATATAAAAGGACAACAAATAGGAATAAAACTTATTTGGTAGATGTATTCCATATTCTGCAGCACTGTGATGATGCACAACACTGCATTCACATATGCCCATGAATCTTTTTAGATTTTTGACTGTTGCTATTACAGGAAGCAAGAACACAAAGATTCATATGGCACCTCAAAATGCCTTGAAAGGGTGAGAAATTACAGGGAAGCTGGAAAAGGAATGGAAGGCTTCATAGACCAAACAATCCACAATTAGTGGATGAGTTTGTTGACTATGGCAACTTAGCCAAAGTAGAGAAGAAGCATTTCAAATCACTTGAAGAGACTCTACACTCACTATAAATGTGGGCAGAAAATTCTTATGAAACTTTCCAAAACTCTGCATTTATTCCCAATTGGCATTAAATATACTCCTGAAATTTGGGTAACCATTGCTTTCTTTAGGGCTCAAGAAAAGATAACAAGAATATTTTTCTCTAAGACACTGGAAGAACAAGCTCTCAAATTCAATATTTGGAATATCTAAGTAAGTTCTGTAAAGACATCAAAATCACATCCTGGAATGCTATTGCAAGCATAATCATATTGTGATATTGCAACTGCCTCCTATCTATTTAATTTACAAAGATTGCTGAAAAGCTGGATCTTTTAGAGGGCTTATAAGGACAAGTGTGGTATCTCCCAAGGTGTAGAAGTTCTTGTGTGATGCAGTTGGAGCAATTCTCTGTGTTGTTTTTTTGTTTCTTTTGTTCTACTCTTATTTAATTCTTGTAAAGAATAAAAAGGACAACCTTGATGAAGAAAATAAAAGATATGTTATCAAAGCAGCAAAGAGGGAAGTGTTGCTTGAGTTCAGATGATGGGATGGATTATGTCTCAGACGGGCATCTCCTTAATTCACATGAGGATGAGAAAGGGAAGTACAATCAGACCTGCAAGGTTATGTTACTAAGTCAATCCAAATTGAAATGTTTTTAGACTTTCATGGAATCTAATTTTTGGTCTGGTGTGCTTCTGCAGGGCTAACAATCCTTTGCTGTATACAATATTTTGTAAACTATTCAGTATTTTGGGTTTGAAGTAGTATATTAGCAAAATAAATAAGCCACTTTGAGCAATATTTGATGGATGAATTATATGGGACAGAGCCCTAGATTTTATCAGGGATTGTTTTTTAATTCTCTTATCTTTAACTTTAATTCAGGGAGGGGCAACTAAATTACATACAGCTCCACATCCTTTTTTGACTGACCTCAGAGTCCCTTTCTTCTATGTTTATTGAAAACCAGCAGCATAGTTCTCTGCCATTTTGAGGTGAGAAATACATGTAAAACTGTAATACCCACAAATAGGTGTATCAGTGTTAAAACAACCAACTTCTTTACCCAAAGATTTTAAAACTCAGCCTCACCCTGAAATATTAAGTATTTACAACTAAAACATTGTCCTCTTGTATGTTAATAAAAAAAAGATAAATTGGCATAGTATTGCAATAAATACCATATGCTCTATATTTCTAGCCTTTGTTCTTCTCAGTGCATGTTTCTGGCATTCTACACTTGATTATCCATTCCAGTGTTTATATGTTCATCTGAGCTTTGCATCATAAAGCCAAAGCTTTATTAATAGAATCTGTTATGGAAAGGTGATTATCTGATACTCCTGTGAACAGATTTGCTTCTAGTTACACTGTGTCAGCTGTTAAACTTGCCTTCCTTGACTACCAGTCAGCTATGTTATTTCCAATGTTGTAATGTAATATTTCAAAAGTCTATTAATCAGGATGAGGAAGGCCAAACTGGAAATAAGTTAGGAATCTTTCTATTACTCTCTCTCTCACACAAAAAAATGTAATTAGTTTTTGAATGCTCAAAGATCTGTATCATTCACTAAACAGATGGCCAGGAACTCTAAACCAGAAATTATCAATAATACATACAATTACTTCTGCTCTGTCAATCCTGAGCTTTTTGTTGGTTTTTCAGCAAGGAGCTTTGCGCAATGAGACAGACTAAGTGATGGGTCTCCTTATTGGGAAATTAACTGGACTTGGGTAGGACATATAATTGTGCTTATCATGTAGCAATTAATACTACAAAATATGGTAGCTGTCCTTAAGCAACTATCCATTATATGCCATCATCTTCCTTGGATAATTCCCACACTTGAGCTATCCCAAATTGTTGTAACAAAATTATAAGTTATCCTATAAATTATGAGGATGCAATTGCTTTCTCACTGGTTTTGATACTCTATCCAGTGAGACATCCCAAAAAACTTGGGAACAATTTTATTGTTCAGACCTGATATTGTGGACAAATCCTTGTACCTATTCAACTGACCAGCAGTGCTCCCTTTGACATTTGTCTATCTTTGCTTTTTTAAGCTATCTTAAATAGGGCTGGGATCCAAGAAGTTATGAATGCCTCTTTTCCTGGTAAAGTAGTGTTCTCAGTCTTAAGAGTAACATTGGTTATCCCTCTGGGTTCAGAATTTTATGCCAGCTAAAGTTATTCACAAATACTCTCCTTGAGGACAGAGTGTTATGGCACAGCATTGTACCTGCAAAGATTCCTGAAAAATCAACCAACCAACAAATATTTTGGCCCATTTTGGTCTGAATTCAGGCCAGACTTGGAAAATGCATCTTTGTTGATCTTGCTGAATCTCAGTGTATTTCAGTGTATTTCAGTTGACTGTAGTAACTTTCTGAATCATTTTTTGTTTGGTAAGAGTTGAAGGAACTGTTCATTACAGTGCTATTTGTAGACCCAGTAGATTGTAGTAAATGAACAATCTTGCTAATTGCAGAATAGGGTGCAGTAAAATATGGGGTTTTTTGTTCTATTTTCCTTATCACATTTATGAAACCAGTGGGGGTAGTGATCATGCATTTGAGACTGAGGTGCGGCATCTCAATCCATGATTACATAATACCTAACTGTAGTAATGGGTCTATTTCTATTGCAATGTGTATCTATTACTGACCTTGACTGACTTAACTAATTATGCCCCATTCTCAATAGAGATGATCTAGTCTCTGTTCTTTATACATGACAACCTCATATTCAAAGTACTATTTTGTGCTTCATATGGGGACATCCCGGTATTTAGTCCAGGAACTATAGCTGATGCATGTGTTACCCTGCTTGCTAAATCCAGGAAGGTGTCATGAATTATTTATTTATTTTATTTATTTTATTAGATTTGTATACCGCCCTTCTCCCGAAGGACTCAGGGCGGTGAACAGGGCCATAAATACCAAAATACCCAAAATACAAAAATTAAAAACAAATTAAACCCTAGTGCCCAAATGCAGAAAATAAATTACAGTAAAACAATAATTAAAACCAAAACCCATCAGACCAGGCCGGCTTGTTGAAACAAATTGGTTTGTAGATCACGTCGGAAGGAGCGAAGGTCGGGAGCCATCCGGAGCTCAACCGGTAAACGGTTCCACAGGTCAGGCACACCCACAGAGAACGCCCTCCCCCTGGGGGCCACCAGACGGCATTCTCCAACCGGCGGCACCCTGAGGAGGCCCTCTCCGTGGGAGCACACTGGGTGGAGGGAAGTAATTTAATAATTGGCTATGTGTTCCCCATAATAATAATTATGGAGCTACATCATTACTAATGTCCACATCCCATGGATAAGCTCAGAAAAAAAAAATGTGGGCAAATTAACTGAACCCACAGGTGTGAAATCCCATCCCAAAATATTCAGACAAGAGTTAAATGAAATTTTAGTTGGACCTGACGATCTAGCAAACAGGCAGAGATTATCAAAGCTCAGGAAACTCAAACTCTGAACAGTCAGGAACAGGAACCCCTTTCTCCCCTGTCAAAAAGGGAAGGGGGCAGTTCCATGTTTGTCTATGTTCCGATTCTTCCTTGCTTGTAACTTTAGTTAGAGAAGAATGAGATAACCACTTTCACTAGAGAAGAAATCTGTCTAAGGCTGAAAAAAAAAAGATTAGAGAATCAGAAGAAAATAGATATCAAGAGAATAGAAGCATTATTTGCAGATTTGGATTTTTTTCTTGATTTATGTTAGAGGTCTGTCTACTTATGTAAATAAGGTTATTTATTTTATTTTATTTATTTTAATTCCATTTATATCCCACCCTTCTCCGAAGACTCAGGGCGGCTTACAAGCTTAGCAGTAGCCTTCATTCTGTGTATATGCCTGCTTATTAGGGCTTTCGCCCCCCCCCAAAGCGGCATTATTACAAAGTCAGCTTAATTGCCCCCAACAATCTGGGTCCTCATTTTACCTACCTCGGAAGGATGGAAAGCTGAGTCAACCTTGAGCCTGGTGGGACGCGAACCTGCACTAATTGCAGGCAGCTGGTGTTACTTAAGGAGGCATTAGCCCACTGCTCCACCAAGGCTATCTCAAATGTATCTTAGTAAATTTTGTTCGGTCTGCATTCATACAAATAGACTTGTATTTCTTGAATGAAAGTGTGGTTGCTGAATTAAAGCCTGCAGCAGTTTAGAGTATTTTGTTTATTTTTTCTTATTCTCCCATTGTCTTTGACTTTCATTTAGTTCCTTAATCTTAATCTACATAATAAAAAAATATATTTTCTTTTTGAATCAAGAAAATTCTAACAGGTTGGTTAGCCTATTACATGTCCTAGCAAATCTGCTTAGCAACAGAAAAGGAAAAAAAAACCTTGCTTTGCTGCTTTGCTTTCTTCTTTCTAATTAATGAGGCAGAAACACATTTTCTCTGGAATAAAAGTGACATATACAAACACTCTCTGTTTAGGAATGTAGAAGTGTTGTGGATTGTGGGGAGGAAACTACAGAATTCCTTGAAGATCCAGGGGGACCTCAGTGTGGAATATTTGTACAGAATTCTAGCACTCTTAGGAAGAAATTCATGTACTTTCCTAAAATTGGTATCAAATTTTGTTGCCACACTTGTGGAAATATATGCGCATAGACTTCTTCAGCTGAAATGCCTAGACTTAATGTAGCCAGTTTATCCTCCCTGGAATTTGACACCTCCTGTCCTAACAATGGTCTGGAAAGCCTTAAAGACCTGATTATTCTCCCAAACAGGGTGAGATGAAACCATTTTGATAGAGATGCTTGTTACTGTACATATACTGTATATGTGTTAATGTTAGTTGTCATTTGCCATTCCATTATTGCATGTATATATGTATTTTCATTGATTTTTCTTAAGCTATAGCAGATGAAAACACTTGAAAAACTATAGGTGGACATTACACTTTATTTTTAAATTGTGGTAGATATGTATGTATTGGGATAAGGAACCATTTGCAGTGTTACTTAATGAAACATTTCTGTCACTTACTTTCTAATGGAGCTTAGAATATAAAAGACAATTGACAGATTTCTAAGAACTGAAGATGTGTGATTCTGCTGCAGATAAGAAGAGCTATTGTAACACTTTTGTATCAATACAAATGTTATTTAAAATAAATTGCATGATGTTTCCAAGAGAACTGTAACGTAAGTGTTTTAATAGACTCAATTATTTCTTAAGCTAATGGAAGCAAATAAAAATAGAAGGTATATTTATTTGATGTGGCAATACGGGAAAATCTTACTTCAATATAAGCAAAAGACACTCACCATGGATTGAATTTAGTGTTACCATACAGAATATGTCTGTGTTTGAATGTCAGTTCTGCAAAACTCCTATATAGTATGTGATTTTTGTCAAAGAGTTAAAGTACAACCTGGGCTTCTCCAGTATTCAACCCCAATAAGTTGATTGTCTCCAAATTTTGTTGTCTTCAGATTTATAACTAAGATAATGAAGAAACCCCAACTAGATCCAAAAACTGAGTAAGGTATCTTCTCTAAATGGAAATGAAAGCAGTATTACTTGGGCATATGCTTATATTATCTTTGTTGTCTGTCTGTCTGTCTGTCTGTCTGTCTGTCTGTCTGTCTGTCTGTCTGTCTGTCTGTCTGTCTGTCTGTCTGACTGTCTGTCTGTCTATCTATCTATCTATCTATCTATCTATCTATCTATCTATCTATCTATCTATCTATCATCTATCTATCCTCTTCCAGCTGGCTTTGTGCACAGTCTCCCTGTTTCTAGTCTGATGCCTTAACCAATAGACATCCCTCTCTTCCTCTCCATCTCTCTCTCATAAAAATCCTGACAACTAATGCATCGAAGGCCATCCAAGTGCTAAACACCTAATGGAACAGTCTTGTTATGACTGGGTTTTCAAATATCTCTAAAGTAGGGGGGTCATCTGCAGCTACAGGAGGACTAGGTTGCATAAAATCAGGGCCAGAACTGAGAAAGCCTGTTACATGGATATAATGCAGAACCCTCACCACAGCACAACCATTCTAAATTAATAGCTGGATTGGACCTGTCATCTTTTTGATTTATGGTCTGAACTCCAAGTGACAGCATTGATATTTAAAGCCCCTAATACCTTGGAAACTTGTTTTCTGAAGCAGCAATTTTCTGTCAGCTCCATGGTAGGCCAAATCAGGGAACAAGAAACACAAGGAGTACTGGAACTCTACTTTAGTAATATAACATATAATAATGGAATGTTGGAAACCAGTCAGCCAGGATTTCTCTCTACTCCTTCTTATACAAAGCAGAATCAAAAGAGAGTTATCTTGAGGTGTTTTTTTTTTAAAAATTCCCTGTTCCTTCCCAGCACTAAATTGACTTTTATTTAATGATTGTTACATTCCTTCTTCAAGGCCATTTCTGCACTCCATTACACTTTTTGTATTTACATTTGCAGCTGGTGAGGGTTTTTTTGTGTCCCCCTCCTGAAAGCCATACATTACGTGGAGATTAAAAAGGCCTTCTTAGCTAGGGAGCCTTGTTCTGGAATTCATTGTATTCCTCCAAAGATTGGCTTTATTGCCATTGGCTTTATTGTAACATTGTTAAGACATGCCTATTCATTTGAGCTTTGGGATTTTGTTAACCGCAGCACAGTGCTTTAATTTGTTGGTTTGCTATGTGTTCCCCATAATAATACTGATAATTGACAAGCCAGAAGTATTTAAGCAAATATAAGGGAGAATATAGACATCACTGAACAGTTTCTCTAGCTGGGAACATATATTTAATATGAAAACACTAAAATTGTGAGTTTTCAGGTGATAGAATTAATAGCTAAATATATTTTGCCTTTTGCTGTATATACTGAGCTCTTAATGATCCATCAGTCCCAAGGTCACCTTTACATACTAATAATGCTAATAATATTTATCATGATGCTGTTTTAAATTTGAAGATAAAATGAATTGGCCAGCAGAGACAAGAAAAATACACATATTTCAAGCATAATTCCACACTGTTCATTTCAAATATATTCTAGAAAAAAAACCAGAGCCATCTCAAAGAGAAAAGGTTTCACAGGGAAATATTTGAAGGAACAGCCAAAATATATCCATATCCTTCTTGCAGTTGTTGCTGGAAAAATGATTCAACTTAAATAGTTGAGAAAACAAATGGAATCATGCAACTTATTTATTTATTTATTGTAGTTTTTCTCTAATTCTACCAATGTTCAAAGTTTGCTTGGAATGCATGTTCCTAAAGAGGAAGGGTGCAATTGTGGAGATGTTTCAGAGAATTACTGTTAGTTATGTTTCTTTTCTAAATTCCATGATGTCTACCTGTATAAGTGCCCAGTTATGTGGCCACACTTATCTGACCCTGACTGATCTGGAAAAACTAAACAAGGAATGGGAGATCTGTAAGAATTACTAGTCAATGCTTTGGGATAGCTGAAAAAACAACTCAGTAGAAGTCAATGCAAATATTTCTTAATGACAAGAAAACTGATTGGGCACTTATGACCAAAAACCATTCTCTTTTTGAAGGAAACTTTGCCTTATTTTTTAATGTGACATGTTGTTTCTTGGGTTACACCATTTACCACTCCATTCATTGGCATCCTTCAGTCTTGAGAGTCTATGGTATCGTGCTCTGGAAAGAGGTCCTAAAGCAGCATCTGGTGTGGCTAAAAAAGCCAATTTGAGAGTGGCAGTCCCTTCCACACTGAGGGCAGATACAATCTGTCCCCTGTCCAGCCCCCAGTTTTCGCTGGTTCTGGGACTGCCTTTTTGCCTCAGCCTGCCGCACAAGTGTCTCTTCGAATTGGAGAAGGTCATGCTGCATCTTTAGCTTCCAAGCTGAGCGATCAGAGGTCAAGGTTCCCAGCTGTTAATGTCCATTCCCAAGGCCTTTAGATCCTCTTGTTTCTTGGGTTACACCATTTACCACTGCAAACATTGTTATATGTACAGCAACCAAGCTGCTATATAAATTTTAAATCAGCCTAAATATATATGGTGAGTTCAGTCATTTCATTTTTGTACCTGGAGAAAGGTATTAAATGTGTAATTAACAGTCTTTCATGTCAGTGCAAAAAAATATTTAACTGACTTACTTATTTATTTAGCATGTCGCATCTACAGAGGACATGCAATCACTTATGTACAACACTGATAAAACACATTATATGTACAAACAAAAAAAAACAATGGACAAGATAAAATGTTTAAGTATTTAAGGCACCTAGGATGATCTCATTGCAGCTACAGAAGAAGCACTGAGATGGTTAACTTCCTTAGATATTGAACTATAACACCTATCCTATTGCAACTCTATAGTGCCATATCATGGTAAATTAATCATGGTTTTACCCTAATTTAGTATTTTATCTCATCTATTTATTTGACTTGTATGGTTGCAAAATCAGAAATTACTCAAAGCTTGTATTAAAGCTCATTAAAAAGTAATGTGTTGAACGTCACTGACTGAAAGTTAACAACCAAGGTTTAGAAAGGACAGAAAGCAGAAATTCATTTGTATTAGCACTAAGTCCTATAATCTATAGTCAGGATTAGGTGGATTGATCAATACTTCTGAGCATGTTAACTAAAGAAACATTTCCAACCTTATATAACTGACACTGAGGCAAAGAGTAGGACTTCAGGATAAGATTAACTTAAAAAAAAAGACTGTAAGCACTAGCCTACCGTAGCTATTGCAAATAATAAAATGAATATGTCTTTGAAGTGTTTCATGACTCAGAACCATGACAGAATACCGATATTGACTGATTTTATCATACTGATCCTTTGGTGCAAATGCATAGAAATAATATCTAAAGAACAATATCAGTCAGTATTGAGAAATATGTGTTCGGTTCATGAGCCCATCACTGAAATTACATAATGAATTATTGCTTTGAAGATTCACATGCTCTCTGAGGTCCTAGAACATTTTCAGAAACAGACAATTGCTTCATTTTTTTTCTCCTTGTAGATAATTCTGTATAAAGATATTTAGGAAGTCCTTCAGAATAAAATACCATGTATTAGTTACAAGAAGTAAACTATAAGGGTTCTGTCCCCTGAGTAATCCTGAAATTTTCACAATAATTGTCTTTTATAGTGCAGAAAGCATTTGTTTAAAGCATCAATATGTACATTTTTTTAAAATTTACTGATATATCAAAATACTTCACAATATTGCTATAAGGGTATGACTTTCTAATTGTAACAACATAATAGGCAGTGTGAAATGGTAATGCATCATGAGCATCCAATAATAGTGATTCTTCCAGTTTAAATATTGTGTGTTTGAAGAATGGAGTAGAGATTTGTTTCTAATTAATATAGGATATAATATTCTAATATATTCAAGATCTAATTACACACTAAATCCAAACAACTCTCATATTCAAGATCATTAATCTATTGGTGTTGGGCAAAATTTCAGTTCAGAGATTTACTTGAAAGACAATTCCATCAGATCACTGAGTCAGATAAATTTTCAAATCAAGAAAAAAAGTTGATTCAAGTCATCACAGTAAATGCCTCTAAATCAATTCCAAAAATCCAAATTGATTCAGGGATTAAATTTGAACAACCAGATTAAAATGGATCAGTCTTTCACATTGATTCAAATGGGTAATTGGATACATTTTCCAAGGTGAACCAATAATTCACATTGAATTTGCCCTGATTAATACAATTATGCCAGCTGTAACCCTTGCTTGCCAATTTCACAACTGCAGCTCTTAAAACTTAGTTGAAGGAAACAAATGAAGAGGCTAATAGCAGAGTCTACCAAAATGATAAGGGGCTAGCTGGCTCCTATTAGTAATTCCTCTGTCTCTAAGCCAGTGTTTATCAATGTTGGTATCATTAGGATCTATGGATTTCAATTCCCAGAATTTCTTAGCCAGCATGAAATTGGCAAGGTTGAGAAATGCTCCTCTAAGCAATTGATTTGCTTTCATCAAGTTCATGGAAACAACAGAAAACAGGAACCTCCTTAAGAAGTTGATGTTATTAAAGCCAGACTCTTGAAAATGCTACAGATACAGTATATGTAAGAGGCTTGCCCCTTTTTCTTTCCTTGCAGTTCCTGCTACCATGTTATTCCTTCTCACCTCCTCTTCTGCCTGATTGGTGCATCTTTTGTGTTCTCCTTCAGCAGGCATCACTTCACCACTGTTGCATATAAAATGGAAGGAATATCTTTGCAGCCACAGCAGATTCAATTTTTTTGTATTCTGAATCCTAGTCATGCCCCTTCCATTGTATCAAAGGCAGCTATTTATCTAATGGTAAATCTAGTTTTAATACATCGTTTCTCTATTTGAAGAGTACTTCAGAGTTCTAAGAGTTTAATATATATTGCTTGAATTATGCAATGGATTTGGAGAAAGGTTATGACATAGTCTCTGAGAAAGTATTTTGGTTAGAAAGCAAAATTTGGGTATCAAGGTTGATCAAGAGGACTTCAGATTTTATTTTGAACTTTTGGTAATTTTTTTTTAAAAAAACAGTATTGGAAATAACCTTGGAGATCTAGTCCAATTAAGTGCCCGGGCAAAAATTAAGCTGATATGAAAATATTGTTCAATATGGTGTATTAAATAATTTATTGTTCAACATGGTGTATCCAGGGATTGAGAAAATGACTGAGAGGGATATATGTTGACTTTATTGATTGATTGGTTTAGTTAGTTTGTTAGTTATGTAGTTATTGTATAATAATAATACTAATACTACTACTACTACTACTACTACTACTACTACTACTACTACTAATAATAATAATAATAATAATAATAATAGAAGTTGGAAGGGTCTTCTAGTCCAACCTAGTCAGGCAAGAAACCCTATACCATTTCAGACAAATGGCTGTTCAGTTTCTTCTTAAAAACTTCCAATGTTGGAGCATTCATAGCTTCTGGAGGCAGGTTGTTCCACTAATTAATTGTTCTAACTGTCAGGAAATTTCTCCTTAGTTCTAGGTTGCTTCTTTCCTTGATTAGTTTCCATCCATTGCTTCTTGTACTGCCTTCAGGCACTTTGGAGAATAGTTTGACTCCCTCTTCTTTGTTGCAGCCCCTGAGATATTGGAACACTGCTATCATGTCCCCCCACCCACCCTTCTCTTTGTTAAACTAGACATACCTAGTTCCAGCAACCGTTCTTTATATATTTTAGCCTCCAGTCCCCTAATCATCTTTGTTATATAAAAGCAACAAATAAAATAAATAAAACGTGACATATAAAAGCAACAAATAAAAATTGCAATTATAAGGCCTTTGGTCAGAGAACATGTTTTCCCCTGGATTTAAAGATTGTCACAGGAGATATACTACTCCAACTTGCTGTGAGAAAAATCCACAGCACTTGTTGTCATCCTTACAAGGTAGACCAAACTAAGAAGGCAGTGCCAGCTCAGTATTACAGAATATAACAGAATAGCAGAGTTGGAAGGGACCTTGAAAGTCTTCTAGTTCAACCCCATGATCAAGCAAGAGACCCTACACCATTTCAGACAAAGGGCTGCCCAATCTCTTCTTAAAAATATCCATTGATGGAGCACTCACAACTTCTGAAGGCCAGTTGTTCTCCACTGATTAATTGTTCTAATTACTACTTATTACAGCTATAGTAAAATAATTTTGCAACTCTGTGCTTAAGCCTCAGCTCGCCTGATGACAATAGCGAAAGGCTGGTCATGTTAGTTTCTTGGCCCAAGTTTAAGCCCTTTTTATCTGACCATTGCCTTAGTAGTGGCCCTTTTTCCTGTCCTTCAAGGCCATTCCCATTCCCAAACTATTTCAAATGATTTTAATGTATTCCATTTATTGAAAGTAGCAACATTTATTGAAAGTATGCAAGCTCAAACAATAAATAGCTTATTTAAAACCATGTGTGAATCACTTTTCACCATTTCCAGTGTTCTTATTACCTTGAATCTGGTCTAAGTCATATTTCAAATAGAGCTGTTGAAATGAGCGAGATTTATGTTAGTCGTAATTCATTTAAATTCCATCAATTTTAAAAAGTCTGTTGTATTTATTATATGACAAAATCTAGACTTACTCTCCATTCTTTCGGGTTTTTTTTTTATTAGCATGACTCTGTGAAATGAATGGATATGACAAACTAGGATTTGTAGGATATTTTTAAATGGAAAATTTATTGGTATTTTTTTTCATGATAACATTGTTAGCTGTTTAAAGTAGCTGCTATCTTCCTATTAGTATTTAACAATTCCATAACTTCATACATTGAATTGCGTCAGGATTTTATGGCCTATGTGTTCCATTTTAATATCCAATAGCCAATCATAACATTCCATTTTCTTTTCTAACCAGTTAATGGGTCCTCATTTTTAAATTATTATTATTGTCTCCCTTTTTTCAATAATTTTGAATAGCTTTCAGGATCTTACAATGGAAAAAAGGGAGGTTGCTTTTGCTAGTCCAAAGTCCACACACCAAAACAGGATAAGCTTTAAAATTAGAAGAAATATTGCCATTTACTAAGTAGTACAGGGAATATGTTGAATTATTAATTTTACTACTATTGTTTTACCCACAGGAGTAAACAAAAGTAGTTCCCACTTAACATATTCTTCCTGATGGCATTTTATAATATTTTTGAGGAGGGTTTGGTGATAGCACCTCACCTTTTAACATCTACATGAGTTTTGTTACCATGGGGTGAGGTATCATCAGTATGCTTTATATCAGGGGTGTCAAACTCAATTTCATTGAGGGCCACATCAGCATTGCGGTTGCCCTCAAGGGGCCGGGTGGGTATGGCCAGGGTGGGCGTGGCCTACTGGGTGGGCGTGGCTAGAGTGTGTATGGCCTACTGGGTGGGCGTGGCCAGCTCTACATCGTTTGCATCAAGGGTGCCTATGAGGGCCTGGGCAGGAGTGGGACAGATCTGAGGGTCTCTGGCAGAAGGAGGGTCTCTGGGCCAGGGCCAAGGCAGTGGGGGCCGTTCCCTCACTGTTTCCAGGATGGCTTCACGGGCCACATGAAACCACTTCGCGGGCCACATCCGGCCCCCGGGCCTTGTGTTTGACATGTCTGCTTTATATTATATATCTTTGATTCTGGCAAATCAAGCAATACTGCAAATATCTTATTCTGGTACCTGGAGGCCATGAGTATTTGTTTGAGAAGATATTTGTATGCCACCCAGAGTCATTACTTGTGAGATGAGCAGCCATATAAAATTGATTAATAAATCATTTAAAAGTATCTATTTTTTGAAAAAGGGTGCTCATCTGCAAGAATAATCTGAGAATGGACTCTATGCTAAAATCATCTTTAAAGGTTTTTTTTCCCTTATACCTCCCTTGTACATAGTGCAAATAATAGTTGCAATGTTCACACAGCTCAATTTATACCATACCATAAGTCTATGAATAATACTGGGATCTTATCATATTTCTCCTGTTTTGAGTGAGGTATTTGTACCTTTGGCATTCCTTTCTCTTGGTTTGGAAAGATCAACACATTTGTCAGGCGTGAAAGATCAGGTCAAGGTCCAATATTGCTAAAATGCCTATGAACAGGAATTTTCTCAACTAACAGTGCATGCTTGGAGTTAGATAAGGGTCAACAGAATTCAAGGGCAGTTGGACTTAGTCTGCTTGTGGCTATGTAGAGGTTCTAGATTTATTCCTCTCTTAACTCCACCTCCTTGTTCTGCCACCTCTGCTACAATATTAATGTCATACCATAAGGAGGTTCATGACATTTAGACAAATCAGAATCATTATTTATTTGCATTCTTATTGGCTTTTTTATGCATATGTAGTTGAGATTAAAAAAGAGATTCCCAGTTTCCTGCTTGCCAAATAGAGATTGGAGATTAAGGAGACACTAGACATTCACCTGTCTGAGATGGTATAGGCAGGGCTTTTTTTCTCATAGAACGCTCAGAACTGAGTTCCAGCACCTTTTTTGGATGGAACCTTGTAGGGTAGGCAAGGCATGTTGTATGACATGTGTGAGTTCCGGCACCTTTTTCTTTTACAAAAAAAGCACTGGGTATAGGTTCTCCTGCTTGAGCAGGGGGCTGGACTAGAAGACCTCCAAGGTCCCTTCCAGCTCTATTCTATTCAACTCTCTCAGATCTACCAAAAGTCTTTTATTACCTTTAGATAAAGCAGTACTGACTTAGTTGGGGGTTTGATTTCTGAAACCAGTGAAGCTTATTTTTTTATGATACCTGTTGCCCCAACCTGACAGTAACTTGCTCACATCTATGTATCTGTCTTATTTATTTCCTAAACAGCATGGCAACAGATGGGAAGGATATGTTGTTATGATCTGCTGAATGGAGACTGTGAATGCACAGTTATTAACATAATGAGAAATAAAATTGCTGAGAGAGTCAGGGGGTGGGCACGTAACTTGTAAATCTGTTATTTTCTACATGTTCTTCAGATCTTGGATTTCATACATAAAAAATCTAAAAAAATAATCTTCAGGTGCAGAATATCATGCCTTTTTTCTGCAAATATTGAAAATGAAGGTCATTTTATACAATTCATATTTACATTTTTATAAATATCTTGTAAAAATTAAAACAGGAATTCTGCAATTCCTTTGTATTTTCTTTATGCCATCTTCAATATCTAGGTCAAATGCATAAGCAAAGTCTGATTTATTATATTTAATAAGGCTGTTTCTCCATTGTAGCTCTTCTAGATTGTTTATTCTATTGGTAGTTGTGAATTTAAGATTAAATCCTTCAAATTGTATCCAGAGGTATTCAGGACTGTTTGTTTGCAAAAATATCTGTACTAGAACATTTTTTTTATTTTAAATAACTAGGAAAAAAAGGTGAAAATGTCAAGAGGAATAAATGTAAAAGCTAGAGGGGGTGCTTAGTTTGGTGTGTCTTTGAAAGAGTTTGGCAAAATTATAATTGAAAGAGCAAATTTAAGCAGTGCAGCATAACTTTATAGAGGGCAGGGTATATGCAGTCCATCCTTCCCCTTTTTTCTCCTAAAAAGTGCAATATATGCTTAGTGATTTAGAGAAAGAATATTAAAATGAATCAATATACTGCATGGAAATAGAACTGGAATTTTGCAGTAAGAATCTGAAAGATTTGTAATGAACTTAGATTGCTTGATGTAATGAATAGTACGCACTGATATTAATTCTATCAGAAACAAGGAAAATGTATAAGTCCTAGTTGAAAGATAAGAGGTAAACTCTGCTCTGTTGTGAGGACTGAAAGTTTGTTCAAAGAAGCATACCATGTCCGCATATCACTTAGCAATTGCAATCCAGGCAATCCCAGTTGCCATCTTATTTATTTATTTATTTATTTATTTATTTATTTATTTATTTATTTATTTATTTATTATTCATTCATTCATTCATTCATTCATTCATTCATTCATTCATTCATTCATTCATTCATGGGATTTGTATGCTGCCCTATCTCCCAAAGGACTCAGGGCAGCTAACAATGATAAAAATACAAACATTAAAAGGTATTAAATCAAATTATCCCATAAATAGTCCAATTAAAAACACAATAAAACAAAATCAAGAAAAGCTCCCTTCCATCAGTCCAGGTCGGCCTGTTGAAAAAGCCATGTTTTAAGGTCACGATGAAAGGAACGGAGATCCGGGGCCATCCGGAGCTCCAAGGGGAGTTGATTCCAAAGGGCAGGTGCCCCCACAGAGAAAGCCCTCCCCCTGGGGGGTCACCAGATGACATTGTCTGGCCGATGGCACCTTGAGGAGGCCCTCCCTGTGTGAGCGCACAGGGCGATGGGCAGTCATTCCTGGCAGCAGACGGTCCTGCAAATATCCCAGACCTAAGCCATGTAGGGCTTTATAGGTAAGAACCAAATGCAACTTTCATTAAGTTGGAAGTGGAGGGAGTCCAAGGTAAGAAGCATGGGGATGGCAAGGGGAGACGATACATGAGTTGGAGCAGGAGGAGAAAGAGAAAGAGAAAGAGAAAGAGAAAGAGAAAGAGAAAGAGAAAGAGAAAGAGAAAGAGAAAGAGAAAGAGAAAGAGAAAGAGAAAGAGAAAGAGAAAGAGAAAGAGAAAGAGAAAAAGAGAGAGATCCAAAATCCTGTAACTGAAGGTGGACTTGAGCCTAGATTTTCCAGTTCCCAGTGCAGCATCTTAACCGTTAAACATCACTCACCATACTGGCTCTGTTGTGATGTTTTACAAGCCTTTTTCCTACAGTGCTCAAACTACCCTATATAAGTATCTTTTCTAGGCAGTTTTCATGGCTACATCCCTTTAGCTATAGTAATATTACCATACTGTGTTCTCTAATGTCATTCTCTGGATGTTCACAACCATAATTCTTCTATAGAAGTGCAGCATTCTGGCTATCAAATCCTATATCCGTTCTCATAAAAGAAACTGTAATTTAATAAAAATGTTAAGCTGACTGTTAAATTAGGAGAGCTTTTCTCTGCCCCAAAGCATTTGTGTAACTTGTGTAAAAGTAATGAGATTTTTGCAAGCATGCCCACGGGACAGTATACCTAAGTGTTTCATCTAAGTTTTCTGTGATGCTCAGTTGGAAAGATAAAAGGAATGCATTCTTTTCGAGCTAATTCTTTATTTTACATATTTCTGCACAAGCCAATAAGAGACGTTTAACTCAGGTTAGCCTTACCACTGTTATTTTTATCAGCTTTACTCTGCTACCACTTCATGCCCTTAACAGAAAGTAAAGGAATATACAAAAAGATTAAAACATTACCATCCAGCTGCCTCTAGTTATCACAGTTCATGAAAAATAATAGGTAATGTAATATCTCATCAGAGCATCTGGCAATACATAGGATAGTTAAGCAATAGGAGGTCTAAAGCTTCCTCAGGGGTACCTTAAACAGCTTGCCATTTACACTTTTGAATTATGTTTGGTTTAACATTCTCAGGTAAACTTGAAGGTCTTCGTGTAAGCCTGAAATGACCTTCATCCTTCTTCCCATCTTGCTTTTTCTCTTTGGGCTAAACAACATTGGAAACAAGAAAAATATGGGGAGAACGGAAGCAAGAAAGAAGAGAAGAAAATGAACTCTATATCAAATTTATCTCAACACCATTCACTGTAGTCCTCTATGCCTTTCTTGGTCTTTCAATATGTCGAAGGATCCAAAACCCAGTGATCTGGTTTTTGGTGAGCCCCTCAATTTTACCCAATGGCATATTTCTCAATTTCACAAGAGTATAAACTTGGCTAGAAAAAAAAGGTTATGCATTGTCTAAAATTTTCTGCATAACTGTTATAGATAGTAGTTTATAATATCCAATTGATATAAAATGATCCAGATTTGTAACCTGTTACATTTCATAAGTCTTACATTTATATTAGTAAACAATTCATGTGATGCATCAGTTATAAATATTGATTTCAATTCTTAAAGTTCCTAGGTATGAGAGGAGAGGCTTCATTAAAATAAGTGCGTATCTCTAAAATAGGAATGTTTATTCCTTTCATTAAAGCAGGGGTTCCAAACCAGGGGTGCAAGACAATATTCCAGGTGGTCCGAAAACTTGGGTTTTCAAAATTATAATGAATGAATGAATCTTTATTGTCAAAGTACAACTATGTATACATTGAGATTAGCTGATGTATGTACATAATTTGTTGCTGTTATTTCGAACTTTTGTAAGGGATGCAAGAATATATCAGAAATATTCTAGGAGTGCGGGGTATAAAAAAGGTTGGGAGCTGCTGCATTAAAGCATAGAGAGGAATATAAAGAGGAAGGGAAAGGGAGTTTGCAAAAAAAAACAACACAAAAAAGACATGACTAAAAGACATAAAAATGTGATTCTGTCCCAACTATATTTTACTCTATTGTTAACTATGCTGTAATTCATTGCGTGTAGCTCCTAAAAGTGTATTGTCAGGGGAATCATTGCTTCACGCTGGTAGTGGAAATAATTAAGTTCAATTTATCATTATGTTTGATTCACTAGGTGTGCACCAAATTACCCTTTATTTAAACCAATCAAGGGACCAACAATTGTAAGGTTTTGCTATGGATTTCTCCTAAAGCTATACTTTTGGATCTTGAATCTATTTTTACTATATTTTTATTTCATGTCTAAAGAGCAGTGCTTCAGCCAGCCTTGAATTACCTGGACCCTTTGACATTAAGTATTGTTGTTGCTATTGGCTTGGCCTGGAATGACATTTGTGTTTTTGAATTTAGCATATTCCATTCAAAATTTACTGTAGTATTGGGGAGTTAAGGAACAGATACATTTACAAAAAAAATTGCTTCATCCACTAAACTGCTTCTTCTTCTTTTCCTTAGATCATATTATAAGTGACTGTATCAGAATACAGAAATTGTGCCGAATGAGAAGATTATGTTTTTTTAATTTACACTGTATGTCAGTTCCCTCAGCCACAAGACACTGTATGAAGCATAAGACATAAATAAAAATAAAATAAAATAAATAAAATAAAATAATAAAATAAAATAAAATAAAATAAAATAAAATAAAATAAAATAAAATAAATAAAATAAATAAAATAAAATAAAATAATAAAATAAAATAAAATAAAATAATAATAAAATAAAATAAAATAAAATAAAATAAAATAAAATAAAATAAAACCAGCAAATGAAAACAAACAAGAAATCCATCATATTTCCAGGAAGCAAGTTATTTTTTTTTCTTTTTCTTTGACACAAAGTTTAAGTGTGGGCCATGAAAATAATTGAATATTTATACAAATGCTGAAACCAAGAAGATATTTTTCAGCATTGTTAAATTATGAGGAGAGGGGGAGAATTAAAAATTACACAGCAACGTCTGTGGGGGAGAAGGCTTTTCTTCTACAATATTGAAAAGTATATTTAAAGAAACTGGGAGGATTTTTTTGTTGGATCAGAGGTCCCCAATCTATGGGCTGTGCCCCTCTACCAGGACATGTGAGTGGCTGGCCAGTGCACATGTGTATTTGCACACACTCATCTCCTGCCCTTGCGCCACATGCTAGCTGAGCTGCAAGCCATGAGCGCCTTGCCAGCTCTACGCAAGCCGCGAGCCGGTGCTAGGCAAGCCACAAGCTGTGCTCAAGTGCTACCCAAGCTACAAGCCTCTCGCTGGTGCTAGCTCTCTCCAGTGCTAGCTGAGCCACGAGCTATGTGCTGCGAACCACAAACTTTTCGCCAGTACTAGGCGAGCCATGAGCCTCTCGCCAGTGTTGGGTGAGAGGCGAGCTGCAAGCCTCTCACCAGCAGTAGGTGAGCCATGAGCCTCTTGTTGGCTCTAAGCTAGCAATGAGCCTCTTACCAGCGCTAGGTGAGACACAAGCTGCAAACCTCTTGCTGGCACTAGGCAACCCATGAGCATCTTGCTGGCTCTAGTTGAGCTGTGAGTTTCTTACCAGCGCTAGGCAAGCCACGCACTGTATTCTGATGCTAGCAGCCCCATTTACAGAGGGCACATGCTCACGGCCTCATTTGCACACACATACATGCAGCCACCCCCTTCATGGATTACTGCCTTGTGGTGAAGGGGCTTGCATAATTCAATGAATCTATGAGCTATGCCATGCAGGGCCACCCAAGATGGACAAGTCATAACACAGAGTTCTGACAAAACTTGATCCACTGGAGAAGGAAATGGCAAACCACTCCAGTATCTTTGCCATGAAAACCCTATGGACAGTATGAAAAGGCAAAACAATATGACGCTGAAAGATGAGCCCCTCAGGCTGGAAGATGTCCAATATGCTACTGGGGAAGAGCAAAGGGCTAGTACTAGTAGCACCAGAAAGAATGAAGCGACTGGGCCAAAGCTGAAAGGACGCTCAGCTGTGGATGTGTCAGGTGGTGAAAGGAAAGTCCAATGCTGTAAAGATTTTTTCTCCATAGGAATGCAAGATCCATGAATCAAGGAAAGCTGGACATGGTCAAACAAGAGATGACAAGACTGAACATCGACATCTTAGGAATCAACGAACTAAAATGGACAGGAATGAGTGAATTTAATTCAGATGACCATCAGGTATACTACTGAGGGCAAGAATCCCTCAGAAGAAATGCAGTAGCCTTCATAGTCAATAAAAGAGTAGGAAAAGCAATACTGGGATACAATCCCCAAAATGAAAGAATGATCTCAGTTTGAATCCAAGGCAAACCATTCAATACCACAGTAGTCCAAGTCTATGCCCCAACCACTGGTGCAGAATAGGATGAAATTGACCAGTTCTATGAAGCCCTACAGCACCTTATACAACTAAAACCAAAAAATGATGTCCTTATCATCATGGGGGATTGGAATGCTAAAGTAGGAAGCCAAAAGATAACCGGAATAACAGGCAAGTTTGGCCTTGGAGTACAAAATGAAGCAGGGCACAGGCTGATAGAATTTTGTCAAGTGATAAAGTGTTTGGTTATAGCAAACATTCTTTTCCAAAAACCCAAGAGATACATGGACATCACCAGACGGTCAACACAGAAATCAGATTGACTATGTGCTCTGCAGCCAAAGATGGAGAAGCTCTATACAGTCAGTAAAAACAAGACCAGGAGCTGACTGTGGCTCAGACCATGAGCTTCTCGTTGCAAAATTTAGGCTTAAACTGAAGAAAGTAGGGGAAAGCATTAGGGCACTCAGGTATGAATTAAATCATATCCCCATTGAATATACAGTAGAGGTGACAAATAGATTTAAGGAATCAGATCTAATAGACAGAGCGCCTGAAGAACTGTGGACAGAGGTTCACAACACTGTACAAGAGGTAGCAACTAAAACCATCCCAAAGAAAAAGAAATGCAAGAAAGCAAAATGGCTGTCTGAGGAAGCTTTGCGAATAGCTGAGCAAAGGAGGGAAGCAAAAGGCAAGGGGGAAAAAGAAAGATATGCCCAATTGAATGCAGAATTCCAGAGAATAGCTAGAAAAGATAAGAATGAACAGTGCAAAGAAATAGAAGAAAACAATAGAATAGGGAGAACCAGAGATCTCTTCAAGAAAATTGGAGAGATGAAGGGAACGTTTCATGCAAAAATGGGCATGATAGAGGACCAAAATGGCAAGGACCTAACAGAGGCAGAAGAGATTAAGAAGAGGTGAAAAATTACACAGAAGAACTATACAAGAACAAGCTTAATGTTCCTGATAACCGCAATGAGGTGGTCACTGACCTCAAGCCAGACATCCTAGAATGTGAAGTGAAGTGGGCCTTAGAAAAGCTGAGCAACAACAAAGCTAGTGGAGGTGACAGTATTCCAGCTGAGCTATTCAAAATTTTAAAAGACAATGCAGTAAAAGTGCTACACTCAATTTGCCAGCAAATTTGGAAAACTCAACGGTGGCCACAGGATTGGAAAAGATCAGTTTACATTCCAATTCCAAAGAAAGGCAGTGCCAAAGAATGTTCAAACTATCGCACCATTACACTCATTTCTCATGCTAGTAATGTTATGCTTAAATCCTACAAGCTAGACTCCAGCAGTATGTGGATCAAGAACTACCAGAAGTACAGGCAGGATTTCAAAGAGGCAGAGGAACTAGAAATCAAATTGCCAACATACGCTGGATCATGGAGAAAGCTAGGCAGTTCCAGAAAAACATCTACTTCTGCTTCATTGACTATGCTAAAGCATTTGATTATGTGGATCACAACAAACTGTGGCAAGTTCTTAAAGAGATGGGAGTACCAAACCATCTTATTTGTCTGTTGAGAAACCTATATGCGGGTCAAGAAGCAACAGTGAGAACTGGACACGGAACCACTGATTGGTTCAAAATTGGGAAAGGAGTCCGGCAAGGCTATATGCTGTTGCCCTGCCAGTTTAACTTATATGCAGAGCACATCATGAGAAAGGCAGGGCTAGATGAATCAAAAGTTGGAATTAAGATTGCCGGGAGAAATATCAACAACCTAAGATATGCAGATGATACCACTCTAATGGCAGAAAGTGAAGGGGAGGGAACTAAAGAGCCTCTTGTTGCTGGTAAAGAAGGAGAATGCACAAGTTCTCTTGAAACTTAACATTAAGAAAACCAAGATCATGGCATCCAGCCCTCTCAATTCCTGGCAAATAGATGGGGAAGAAATGGATTTCATTTTCCTGGGCTCCAAGATCACTGCAGATGGGGACTGTAGCCAAGAAATTAAAAGACGCTTGCTCCTCGGGAGGAAAGCCATGGCAAATCTAGACAGCACACTAAAAAGCAGAAACATCACCCTGCCAACAAAAGTGCATATAGTCAAGGCTATGGTCTTCCCAGTTGCAATGTATGGCTGTGAAAATTGAACCATAAGAAAGGCTGAGCGCCAAAGAATTAAGGCCTTTGAACTATGGTGTTGGAGAAGACTCCTGAGAGTCCCTTGGACTTCAAGGCGATCAAACTGGTCAGTCCTAGAGGAGATCAACCCTGACTACTCTTTAGAAGGCCAGATCCTGAAGTTGAAACTCAAATACTTGGGCCACCTAATGAGAAGGAAGGACTCACTGGAGAAGAGCCTAATGCTGGGAAAGGTTGAGGTCAAAAGAAGAAGGGGCGACAGAGAATGAGGTGGCTGGATGG